>NC_083324.2:98532863-98682167 GCF_963455315.2 Globicephala melas | reverse complement strand
GTGTGTATCTCTGTGTGTCTTAGAGAGAATGCATATGAATTAGAGAGGATATGAATTGGAGACTATGTCATTATGAATATCTGTGTAAGTGGGTATACACGAATACATTTTGGATTTGAATATACATGTATAGCAATTCCTGAAAATAAAGATTTGAGCCTCTCTTTTCTGCTATCTGTAAAAGTGCCAAAGACTATTTCAGAAAGAGGAAAAAAATATACAACACATCCTATAAACAAAGCAATGGAGGAAATGCAGTTGGCCCTCTCATTCCGTTCAAAAGAGCAGGACACAGTGCAAAAAGGAGGGCAGGAGAACAGTTACACAGGAAAATGCACTGGCTCAAGGCTGCTCTGTGAAAGGTAGCAGGTGTGCCTGATACAGACGTGACGGCCCCATGCACTAGGCAGGGAGAATGCCTCCAGGGCCTGGCTGGCACCCAGGTGGGGGCTGTCACAGCTCCGGAGTGGAGTTGACGTTGACGGAGGTGCCTTCCACACACCCGAGATGCTCTCTTCCCCTTCAAGTTTGCCTATCGTGAAGAATTAGTGTTTGGCCAGTGTTAAATGGACCCCTTTGCTTGGGATTCCCTCTCCTGCCTGAAGGAGGCACAATTCAGCAGCCTGGGGAGGCAACCAGAGAGCTAGGAGCGTCCCAGGGCCGTTTCTCACAGTCACTCCCCACAGCTCTGAAGCCCCTCCAAGGCAGTGGAAAGACGAGGCAGCCCCAGGGGCAGGAATCTGTCCCCCAGGCTGAAGCCAGCTCTCCGTGCCTGGCCTCGTCCACCAGCTTGCTTGCTTCGTCTTGCTTCTTTCTTACTCGAGAAGAGACTCCCACAGAGGTATCTTGGTGTCAACAAAGCAATCTGTGACTCGATTAACCCAGATGGACAAGTGTGTCCTCTTCTCTCCTCTCCTCTTTAGCAGGTTTGGCCTATGTTAAGGAGTTTCTCTCCATGTGGCAGGCGGTGCCTGCCTGTGGCCGGTGTGGCTTTGCTTTTTCCTGTGTTTCTCTTACTCACCTCCCTTCCTAGACACCCATAGCAAGCGATTCATTCCAGCAATTCCATAGAGATTGGACCCACTTCCTTCTGTCCTCTGGGTCACGTACGAAGTTGGAAATACCACCACCATTAAAAAATCAATCCAACACGTGATTTGTCCAGGTGATAAGGTCTGTAGCTAATATCAGTTGCTGTGATATATCAGGGGAATAACCACCTGGTGATACATTTCATGAATGTCCCATCAAACCATCTATTACTGTAGATGAAGTTCTCATATCTGAGCAGGCGTGCAAGCGACTGGTACAGAACCAAGTAACTCACCTGCGTGTCCATTCAATTACCAGAGGAAGAGGAAGCAAATAGGAGGCTCTTGCAGCTCGAAGGGACACAAAAAGGAGGAGAAGATAATGAGAAAGCTTCTATGCCAGCACATGGTAAGACGTCAACACAACTTTTCGTTTCTTGTCCTTTGAAACTTACCCCCTAATGTCTTCTTTCCTTCACATATACTACTGCCCCCGCCCCAGGCTGAAATAAAGCTGCCATGACCCCTACCTCCACTCCCCAAAACTCAAAGACGGGCCCTGAGCAGTTCTCAGCAAACATACATCCCGTACACCCAGGCTCTCTGGATATCTGTAATATAAAAATTAGGATTTGTATGATTTTTCTGTCTGCAACTGTAACAAACTACCGTAAACTTGGTGGCTTAAACAATGCAGATTTCTTATCTTACGGTTGGTTCTGTAGGTCGGAAGTGTGGCATGGGTTTCACTGGGCTAACGTCACTGGCCTGCATGCCTTTCCGAAGACTCTGGGGGAGAATCCATTTCCTTGTCTTTTCCACTGTCTAGAGGCTGCTCAGATTCCTTGGCTTGTGGGCACTTCCCTCCATCCTCAAAGTCAGCAAAGGTGGGTGGAGTCCTTCTCACATCCCCTGACCCCGACCTCTTCTGCTTCCCTCCTGACTCTTAATAACCCTCCTGAGAATATTGGGCCCTCAGGGGCAACCCAGGATAACCTCCCTAGTCTGAGGTCGGCCCGTTAGCAACCTAACTCCATCTGCAGCCTTAAACTCCCCTTTGCCATGTAACGAACATATTCACAGCTTCCAGAGATTAGGACTCTTTTCGAGGCCATTATTCTACCTATCACAGAACTCATGTTTCTTTGTCATTGCTGTTTTTTTTTTTTACCTCGTGCTCTCTATCTCTCTTTTCGCTCAAAATAGTAATAGAAGCAGCAAAGTGAAGTCTTAAAACAGGTTCCTGAAACAGACGCGTGCTCACATTTCAGCTCTGCCTGCTGATTTGGGGCAAATTTCTAACCTTTCTCTAAACCTGTTTCTTACCTGTGAAATAAGGCTAATACGGTAGCCTACAGAAATGGGTGCAAAAATGGGATGATGTTGGCGAAGATTTAGTCTAATGCCTAGCATGTCGTAAGTGCTCAATAAAAGTAAGTTAAATCTTTTAAGAAGCGGGGCAGAGCAAGTGGGGAAGAGACACAAGACAGAGTATAATCCAGGTCTGTGTACCCTGAATCCCCCATCCTCCTGGTTCGCTCCCAGCTGGTCTCATTGGATGGAAAAGAGACGTTCAGCTGTCATCTTTGTAGACCTCTTCCTTCCTCACTCTCCACTGTGGACAGGCCAGGGGATCCAGCCTTGGCACTGGCCCACGGAGCCTCAGGGGGCGTCCCCTAGTGGAAGTGGCCGAGTCCCCACGCCACCTGCCCGTGGTCCCTGGCCAAGCCCGGAGGCATGTGCATTATATTAGAGACAAAGTCAGGGGAGTTCCAGGAGTGATTACGCCTGACTTGGCCCTTGCCGCTGCCCCACTGCTTGAGGGAGGGGGACCCAAAGCTTAGCTGGACCTTCCCCAGAAGGTGGGTGGTGGTCTTGGGGGGCCTCTGGTGGTGATCAAGGCAGAGAGGGGCCCAGAGCACCCAATGCAGAGCTGGGAAGCATGGCCTTCCAGAAAGCCGCCAGGTATCTACTGGGCTGACAAACCAAGAAAGTGTTCACGTACAGTGTTGATCAGGATGTGGGGAAATGGGCAATCCACACTCTTCAGGAAAGTAATCCAACGTTTTTTTAAAAAAATTAAAAGCACATATACATTTAAAAAATAACAAATAAACACACATACATACCTTCCTGTCCAGCAATCCAAGTTTGGGGGAATTTAGTCTATCGAAGAAATAAAAATACTAGTACACAATGTTGTTGGAAGAGGAATATTTATTACGACAATATTCGTAGGACATACACACAAAACTTGAAAAGCCTAAACGTCCATCAATGGGTGGAAAATTAAATAAATTGTAGTATGGCTGTCTAAGAAATATTGTGTAACATTTAAAAGGAGTTATTTGCTTAGCTCTTGATCTTGAAGGATTAGTAGAAGAGAAATATATGTCATAATTTTGTAAAACTGAAAAAAAGCCCAGTACGGGTGTACGTCAGGGTATGTTTCCATGAGCACGGGGAGAGGTGTGTGAGGACCCACGTGTCTACTACCATTAGTGCAGGCTGGGTTAATGTTCTTCTCTCTACGTATCATTGTATTGCGTGGCGGATTACAATAAATGAATGACTTTTTTGGGTTAAATTCTGAGAGAGGAGTTTACTCTAAATGGCGGGGGTGGGGGGAAGGGCTAGGGGTGGGGAGGGAAGCTGTGGAGGAGACTCCAGGAGCAAACCCGTTAGCGGTGAGAAAACCAGGGACCCCAGATTGGGGGTTCGAAGGCAGGGAGAGCCAGGGGCCCGCCCTGGGCTCTGGCGCCAGCTGGAGGTGGGGTAGGGTCTGCAATCACAGAGCCTGTCCAGAGGCTGACTTAATTCAGGGAGATTATCTAGAGCTTCCTGAGAAGGCTGGAGTGGGCCGGCCTGTAGCAAGAGGAAATGAAGCTGCTGGAGTATAAGGGAAAATTGCTCCACAGTATTAAAGGTCATAAATGAGGTGCTCTCCTCCAGGTTATTCTGAAGAATTCAGGGAGACCCATGGGATTAAGCCTGTTTGGAGGCAGGAGGAAACAAGAGTAATAACAGCTAACAGCAGGTAAGAGGCATGTAGTGCGAAAGCGCTTCACCCATGTTATCATATTTGACCCAAAGTACAACCCCATGAGGAAGGTATGATCGTGCCCATTTTACAGAGGAGGAAACTGAGGTCCGGAGGGGTTAAGGAAGCCACCCGTGGTTATGCGGCTGGTAACAGAAGTCTTCTGGCTCCTGGGTCCTCACTGTAAAGGCATGTCCTTCCAGGGCGAGAATCTGGACAGGAGGTTACACTCCTTGTCTCCACTTCCTTTCGGGGGCTGGAGCCGGGAGGCTGCCCGAGCCTGGCTGGGTAGTGCTGGGCCCAGTTTTCTTCTTTCTTTCTTCTTGGTTCGTTTTATTTATTTATTTATTTTAAGTTTATTTTATTGGAGTATAGTTGATTTACAATGTTGTGTTAGTTTCAGGTGTACAGCAAAGTGATTCAGGTATATATATATATGTATATATTCCTTTTTCATATTCTTTTTCATTATGGTTTATCACGGGATATTGAACATAGCCCCCTGTGCTCTACAGTAGAACTTGCAGAGCCATTGTTACCCATTCTCTACATAAAAGCTGACACCTGCTAACCCCGACCTCCCACTCCAGCCCTCCCCCAACCCCCTGTCCCTTGGCAACCGCCAGTCTGTTCTCTATGGGCCCAGTTTTTTTATGCCGGTATTTGGGTCTGGGCCCCAGGCTGCCCCCACCTCAATCTCAAGGGAAGGCCCTTGGGAGATGCCGTTCTTCTCCTTGGGGGAAAACCCCAAACTACTTCATTAGAAAGTTCCCTGATGCCCAGGCCTCCGGAGTGCAGAGCAGCCAACTGCTCAGCGCGTGTCCTCATGGCTCTCCGCCCCCCACTTTCTTTTCACTCCAGGGGCGAGCGGCGAGGGGCAAGGGCACCAACACTTTGATTTCCTTTGGTAGGTGTTCGGAAGAAAGGAGAGGCAGCGAACCTTCCCTCGGGTCCCGTGGGACAGGGCGGTGGACTGTTCCGGAGAGTGGACCTCTCCCTGGGGCCACCCGCGTCCAGCCTGGCACTGCCAGTGCGCAGCCCCTTGTGTGGGGCGGGGAGAGGGAGAGAAGAGTCGAAGGAAGACCTTTCCGGAAGCAGCTCTGCCAGCACTGAGGGAATTTCGGGAAGTGGAAAAGGGGAAAGGCTGCTCTCCGTGTCGTCCATCCGAGTTCCCACGCTTGGGCTCGACCTGGCCAGCCCCATGGCGCTGCCACCCGTGGGGCCCTCGCCCTCCAGGCTTCAGCCGGAGTGAAAGGATCTCCAGATGCCCAGAAAGAGAATCTACGTGGTGGTCCTTGGGCTGATTCGCTTCCCTGAGGATCCTGAATGAAAACAGGTCCCAGATTCATCTCTATCCTCCACCTCTGTCCACAGCGCTGTCGTCTCCAGTCTAAGATGCCTGCTTTCCTCTCTCCCCTCCGCTCGCCCTGCTTCCGGACCGGTTCTCCCCAACTTTCTCCTCCATTTTCCACGCCCCCATCCTTCTTCTTTCCTTGCGTGTCTCTTCCCCCCTATACGTCCAGCTCCCAAGGGCCCTGGAGTTGGGGGGCTGAGCCGGGGGCTCTGGACTTGGCCTCTCTGACATTTTCCTGAGGATAACCAAACATTACACTCCAGTGGAATTCTGTGCCTTGAATCTACTCGGGCAAGGGATGGAGTGGGAGGGCCCTTCCCCGACCCCAGGTCCTCAAGGGCTGGCAGCCTAGCGCGAGTGGGCCACGTGCAAAGCGATGCGCAGAGCTGGAACCACCGGGCCGAGGTCGGGAGGACGATCCCCTCGGTGCCTGATACCCACTCCTCACCGCCTGCACCCCCAAACCCCATCTCAGCGGTGGGACGTGGCTCGTGCTCACGTTGGTTACTACCTCCCCGAGCTGGGAGCAGGGCTTACCGCGCTGCTGCTTAAAAACGGTAACACCAACTAACATATGGAGATGTCATCATGATTAAACAACAAATTATAGTCGAAGACGGCGCGATAATAATCTAAACAATCACTACAACCAGAAGAAAAGTCCTCTACGCGATGCGGCCGCGTTTCCGGGACTCACGGCCCTGCGTCCCTGGGCTCTCTCCCCAAGAGCACTGGAGGGTGTTCCCCGGCCTACCAAAGGGCGAGGGAGCCCCGACACGGCACCCAGCTCTCTGGAGGCCCCCCCCCCCCGACGATCTGGGACAGGCCGCCCTGGAGGGAGGCCCCACCTGGGAGGCAGCTGGAGCCGCAGCAGGAGGACCAGGTTCCTGGAGACCAGAGCGACCGAGCCCGCGTTCCTTATCCCCGCCCCTCTCCCCTCCCACAGACTCGCCTCCTTCCAGATCTCGGAGGAGGTCGTTTTCTAGGAGGGAAGACTGCTCTGTGAGGGGAGGGGTGTCCTCCTTGTGTCGCGGGGGTCTCCCCCCACCACCACCCCAAAGCCTGGGGAGAACGCCGCGTGCGTTTTCCTTTGGCGAGCAATGGGCCCAGGGGTGCGCGCTGCTTCGCCCCCAGTTTGCGGAGGTAGAAACACGAATAGGAGAGGGGAGGCTATCGAAGCAAGACTGGCCCGAGTAGACCCTCTTTCTCCTCCTTCCCCCCCATCATTAAATAGATCCGTGTTTATAACAGGCTCAGACATTTTAATTTGAATTCCAGGGGTTGAACTCAGGCTAGAATCGTCCCACTTACACTTAGGCCGAAAATTACATTGAAATGAAACGATCAAAACCAAACTCTATGTACCCAAACAGCCAGCGTTCCGGGGTGGGTGGCCACTCCGCGCAGGCAGCGAGGATTTCCTTTGGTCTGGCCCGAAACTGCAGGGTCGGCGGAGGAGGGGGCGGCTTGGGGGCGGGGGGCAGCGAGGGAAATAGTCCCAGGAGTGGAGGCGAGGTGGCGTGCGTGAACCCGCCGCGCTAATAGATGCTGCCATTAAGAAACCGGGCGGCTTCCAGCGCTCGGGGCGCAGGGACGCATGTGTTGCTGGAATTCAATCCGTGGCGGGAATGCAGATTGGGCTGCGACCTACTGGGTTTGATTTATGAACTGTTACTCTAGCGATTGTTTACACATTGCATTTCAGGGCCCCGTGCACCCTCCAGGAGCGCGTCGCGGGAACCCGCTGCAGCCTTCTCAGCCTCCCTCCCCGCCCCCATCTCCACCCCCAGACCCCTCGGGGCCCCCGCAGCTCCCTCCCACCCTCACCTTGTCCAAGAAATCCGATTTCGCTGTCTTTGAGCCCAAAGACCCACATTCGGGTCTGCCCCCCCAGCCTGCTCGCATCCAGCAGCCCCGGACCCCGCGCTCCTCTGCTCGCGTTTATTCGCGAATGTTTACTTCTCTGTAAGGCCATGCGGGCCTGTAAGTAGGAGAGGTGGAAGCAGCTCGACTGCCAGATCGATAGACCCCGTCTCCTCGCCATTTCAGCTGAGCTGTCTTACTAATTATGAAAGGATTCACCTGATCCCTGCCAGGGACCACAGCATCTGGCCCCTCTGTGAGAGCCCTTAATGGTGGTTCCTCTGCAAGGTGCCTCTGGCCACCGCAGAGGAAGCGGCGTGTCGCCGGGAGGGCGCGGCCTTCGGAGCCGGTCGTTGAGGCTCCGACCCGCGTGGGTGTGCGTGTGCGTTCTCAGCTGCGCGCAAGCCCAGTGTCCCCAGACCTCACCTAGAAAGGATCCTTGCCGTTTACTTATTTAAAATATAACCTCCTCTTTCTCCTAAGTAAACACAATTTCAGGGACGTGGCAAGGTGTCCTGGTGGAGGAGGGTCTGCTTGAAGACGGTAGGTTAGCAGGTGGCTTGTGAACAGGTGAACTGATCACCCGGCATCCTGTGTCCCTTCAGGTAACCCCGAGAGCTCGGCCAAGAAAGCAGGCTTGGGGCAGGAAACAGACGACACCCCCATTTCAAACAATAACTTTTATTTTATACTTCTCTATACTTTGTAGCAAATTTTTTTTTTGCTGAATTTAATTTATAATAAACTTTTTAAATTACATCTCTCTTTTTTTTAAAATCAAGGCTCTTTTATGTCAAAATCTTTTTTTAACTATATTTTAGATTAACATTTAACATCCCCCCCCCCCCGTGATCTATACCATTGGATATTCAGGTATTACTGTATGTGTAACAGCTAAAACAAGAGGGAAACTCAAGGCAGTGGACTTGGAAAGGTGCATCAACACGAGCAGGTAAAGCTTAACCTCTCAGTGATTTCAGCAGCGTTTTTTTTCTGGCAGCCTGTACCTCTAACCCGAGGTTTCCTCAACCCCTTTCCTCTCTCCCTCCTAGCCTTAAAACACAAGGCCAACAACCCGTCCTTTCACTTTTCTCGAGGAGAAATGTGCAGTGGAAATGATCAAAACAAGATACTGTGTTAGAAAGACGTGAGTGTGAATTATTCACGAGATGCTTCTCTCTTCAATTCATTCCCCTGGCCTTCTCCTCTCCTCTCTTTCCTATTAGGAGGAGCCCGTAATTTGTCATGTATTAACATGATTAATATAGTAGGCGGCCCAGGGCCGTTCCTGAGATTCTTGTGCCAAAAAATAAAAATTAAAAAAATGGGGTGGGTTTGCCGTTTTCGTATTTCTGTGGGAAGACGGACTGAAGCTGAGGTCCGATGTTGGCTGTGCTTGCTTTGCTCACTGATCGGTAACATTTGGCAAATAAAACACAAAAAAACAAACGAAATCAAAAAGAGAACCAGGATTTCCCACAATCCTATGAGTGTTGTCAGCATCACAGAGAATCACAACGTCCCCAAAGAACGAATGGATCTTCCTCTCGATTTCCGGGAGCATGGCGTGAGTGTGTGTGGGCGCGCGGGGGAAGCCGGCCCCGCGCTCAGAAGGGAAGCCAGGTCGCTAGAGCTGCCAAGAGGGACGCCAGGAGCACGGAGAGCGCCGGAAGCAGGGACCCCGCCGCCCCGTTGCCGCTGCCGCAGAGTTCGAATAAGCTGCCTTGGATGTTGAGATTTTTGGATTCTTTTCTCAGTTTATCCCACATATCTTTCGCCCCTTCCTGGCAATCCGTAAGGGCTGTGACCGTGCAGCTGTGGAAATCCTCCCAGTATCTGGCGAGGAACAGAACAAAACAGAAGCGGGTTCACTTTGGGCGCGGGAAGGACCCCGGGCCTGCGCCCCGGGCAAACCTCCCGGCGCCCCCCTCCGACCTCCTCTCCGCCGGCCCGGCGCCGGGCGGGGCCCGGTGGGCGCTCCCGGGACCTCCGCGCAGCCTGGATGCCGCTGACCCAGGTGGAGGCCGCCCCTTCCCTCTCTGGTTCCGCGGCCCGGCAGCCGGGCCGCGCCCGCTGCGCCGCGCTGGCACCTCGGCCTGCGCAAACAGATTGCTGGGCCTCCGCGGGCAAAGCTAGGAAAACAGTGCTAAGCCTCGCAAGCTGCCGCCCATTAATGCCTCCTGGCTTGCAAGCGGGTTGCTTGCTCGGAGCACGGCCCTCCCCTCCGGGCTTCCCGCTTTCTCCTCCGCCCGCCCCTTCTGTCTCCCTCCCTCCCTCTCCACGCCGCCGCGCACTCTCCCCGTGGCCTTCATTCTCCTCCGCTCCTCCTTTTGTCTCCCGCTTTCCCCTTCGCCTTCTTCCCTCTCCCCTTCTTTGTCTTCCTCCTTTTCCCTCCCCTCGGTTTTCCTCTGTTCCGTTCCTCACTTCCCCCTACTCGCTTGCTTCGGTCCTCCGTGGCCCCTCGCCTTGCTCTCCACGCCCCCCCGGCTCTGATTCGCTCCGGAGACTGCGGCCTGCCTCTCCCCTCCACGGGGTCGGTGAGTGTCAGCGCCCGGGCCCCCGGGGTTGGCTTCCTGGCCTCCTCCAGCTTCCTCAAACCCCAGAGCTCCGGCCCTGCCCTTTCCCCTCTCCCGAGGCTTCTTCGTGGCCCTGGACCTCCGCGGCCTTCGGGGTGTATTGCCAGCACCCCCAGGCCCGGGCTCCTGGGCCGGCGCGGTGCCCGCCGCTGCCAGCCTTCGAGGGACCCTACTCCCAGCCCTCCCCTCTCTCCTCTTCCCGGAGCCCCGCGCGGTACTCAGCCACTCGCTCCTCCTGGGCTCGGTTCCGAGCCCCGCCCCACAACCTTCAGCCAACTTGTCCTTTTTTTTTTTTTTTATTGTCCCCCTTTCTTCTGAAAACCCAAAATAGATCTCGAGACTAAATATCATTCCAACCCGTGATCGATTCCTGGGGCGCTGTCTCCTTTCGGGGCTGGGTCGATCAGTGAGCCTCGGTAACTCTGGGCGGGCTCCCACTTCGCCCGGGCCCTTAGCGCCAGGTCACCAGGGAGGGCCCTCCACGAAATGTGGTTGTTATTTTCTCCCCTCTCTCCTTTCTGCTCACTAGCCCGGACTGTAAGCACGATTTATCCTGGTTTCCACTCCCACCCCATCTTCTGGCTGACAGTCAAGTTATAAATGCTTGTTGGACGGCCTTGAGCAATGGCTGTTTTCTAATGACCTCCGTGAGTCTCTGATTTATGAGGACTGGGGGGCCTGGGGTGCAGGGCTTCCAGGTTCCTCAATTTGTAATAAATACTGAGATTTAGAGAAACCGAGAGGCGGCAGGACAGCTCTCTGCATAATTACACCTCCCAAAGGATGTCTAAATCTCTCCTTTCCTCATGCATGCCCAGATGGGGACAGGGCCTTCCTGGAAGAGAGACATGGTGGAAGATGACAGAATCCAGGTGGCACTGAGAAGAGGTGGGCTTCAGTGCCACCAACAGCGTGGGAGCCTTGACCCAGCTGTGGCTGCCACCTCTGAGAGGGGCCCGCCTCATTTCCATTTTCCAGGACGAAAGTCCTGCTAAAAAATTAAAATAGCTTTGGAATAACCAAGTTCTGGCAAGTGAGGGAGGATTTGAGAGCTGATCCGTATTTAGCCTCTTGTCCATCGTTATAGGTACATTTCTTACCTATCATCAGACACTTAGGATTAAAGTAGGTGGGTGTGCATCCCAGACCCAGCCTTTTGTCCCTTTCCTGATAGGAAAGTAGCAGCCACTTAGCCGCTGTGGCTTCTGGTGGCCACCAGGGTATTTAAGACTGTGTAGCAAAATTAAGGATGGTGCAGAAGATGGCCACTCCAACCTATGGGAAACAAAGAACACCTTTTGCCTTGGCTTTATTGGAAGGACCATTATGGGGGTGGGGAGGTTCACAACTATTTTTGAAAAATGAAGTAGCAGTGTGTGTGCATGTGTATTGCAGAAGATGGGAGTATTTCTAAGGTCTGCAGCAGCTAAAATGCAGCTGGTCCACCACAGTAGGGCTCTGCTACCCTCATTTGCCAGTGGGAGCTGTGCTTTCCAGCCAAGCTCTGGAAAAAACGCCACTGGGCCTGTCCATGAACTCCCTCCTGGCCTGGCCTGGGGACACCTTGCAGACGGAGGAGGGAGGGGGGAAGCAAGAAAGGTAACTACTCTAAAGCTCCGAATTGGCTACCAACTCCGCAGAAGTGATCACTGGACATTTGGGACATGCTCCTCTTGGGCAAAGTCATTGGCACAAAACAAAATATTCTTTCAGTCTCTCTCCTAGAAAGAGGAAGAGGGATCTGCACTCCCTTGCTGCTCGCGAATTTTCTTGGCGGGCACCGGAGGGGAGTTTTATTAGAGGAAGTGGACAAAATAGGGGAGTGCCTTTCCTTTTAAGCGAACCTAGTAGAACTACCAAAAACGCCCCTCAAACCAAACCAACCGTTCTTCAGGAAGTGCTCATTCGCGCAGCAGGAAAGGGAGACGAAGACGGCCTCAAAGCGCAGCGAGGAACTGCCAGCTGCTCTCCAAACCCTCGTCCCCGGTTCCAGCGCGTGGATTGCGCGCGCCTCTGTGCGCGCGGGTCAGGCTGCGGAGGGTGGGACTGGGCCCGGCGGAAAGGATCATCCTCTGCCCATCCCAGGCCACAGGGTCCCCTTGGGCGGGGCAGGCCCCGGCAAAGGCCTGAGGGTGGGAGCCAGAAGGTGAGAAGGCGCGGATTCGCACTGGTGCCAAATACAGACCGCCGGCGGGAGGCGGGGCGCCCTCCCACCTCCGCAGCGCCCCACCCCCCCCCGAAAGGAAACCTCGAGGGCCAGAGAGAACACTTACGTGCACACGGTCTTGATGTTGGTCTTGTCATCCAGGCCCTGCGGGTAGTTGGCCATGCTGTCGCCCAGCTTGAGCAAACAGTCCGAAAAGCCCTTAAAGACCGCATCGCACTTGCCCGCTGCTCTCACGGCCTGCACCAGGTACGCTGCGGGGAGGAGGGAACACCGGTCAGCAGGACCGCGACGCCGCCCCGCAGCCCGACGGCCCGCCCGCCTGGGCCCGGCGCGCCTCACCCCGTCCAGCGGTGTCCACTAGCGCCCGGGCTCGGGGAGCGCCAGGTCCAAAGGTGAATGAACGGTTTGGCCCGAGAACGAGCGACCCGCACCCAACTGCGCGTCTTCTGCGGATGGCCGGTGCGTGAGCGGTGTGGACAGGGGAGGCGAGGCCCTTCCTATTGTTCTACTCCCTCCCGCATCTGGCTCCATCTCTTTTTCTGTTTCCATCGCCCCCTCTTCTCACCTCCCCCGCCTCTTTTATTTCTCTCTTTCTCCTCACTCCCTCCTTCGTTTCCCAACGTTTCCCAGCGAGCCCGTCAAGGGTCTCCAAGTGAGATCTTCCCTTTCTGAGGTGACGGAGGGGGTCCGAAAGCACAGCGCGGGGGCGAGGAAGGGGCTGGGAGGCGGCAGAGCCGGGGGCCGGGAGCCGAACCGAGCGCCACGTCGGGCGAAGAAGCCTCGGGCTCGGCGGGCGCTCAGCAAACACTGCTGAATGAACAAACTAATAAAGTCGCTGGAAGCTACCAGCAGCCACCGACATGGATTGTTTCACTCTAAGACCGACTGTCTACCATGCAGTGTGCGTTCCTAGTGAGGTCCTCGCTCCCCGACCCCGAGAGACTGGGCGAGGGGACGAGTGGTCTGGGGCAGTCGCGGCCCGGCAGAGTCAGGATGTGTCTGAGCTAATGACCCCGGGTCACCTCCGCGGAGGCCAAACCCGTGAGGCCGATCCCTTGCTTCCTTCCGCCTCTATCCGCGGCTCGGCTCCCCTGGAAAGACCGGCCACCACTCCCGCCAGCGGGAGGTGGGGGGGTGAGACCCTTCCTCGCCAGGCCCCAGCAGTGCGTCTCAGGGCCCAGATGGCTGCCGCCAGGGGCTCTCGGCCTCCAGCTCCGGGCTCTCTCCAGAGGGGACCGGGATCGCAGTCTGGGCGGTGGGAGGAGGTGAAGGAGAAGGGGTGGGGGAGGAAGAAACCCCGGCCGCACCGAGGCCCTCGCTCCTGGTCTCAGGTCGGCCAGACCCCGCGGCTCCAGGCGGCCGGCGCGCTGCCGTGGCCATTTCTCTCCTTCCCAAGGCCCACGAACTGGGCTAAAGATTCCGAGACGAGCGGCCAAAAGCACCCGGGACGCCAGGAGGGCGCGCATGAAGCGCAGATCTGCGCTGCTGGGACGAGAGGAGGGGAGAGAAGGGGCGAATCTTCTCGGAATGGAATTCGGCCTCCAGTGCCTGGACCCTGAGCGCCGGGCCCTTCCCGGCAGTGTTCAGGGCGCCGCGGCTCGCGTGTGGGTGTCTCCGGGGAGGACCTCACCACCCCAAGCCGCCGGTGCCCAGAGCCGGGCCAGAAGCAGGCGAGCGGGAAGGTGACCGAAGCTGCAGAGGCCTCCGAGAGCGCACCGTTTGCAAATTGCTGCAGGAAGAGCTGGGCGGGACTTGCGCTTTCTAATCCGGAACGGGAAGCTCTGGGGAAGGGACTCGACCTCGGCTCGGGCAGATACGTAAACCGTTATCTATCTCCCGGTCCCCCAACGAAACAGTAAGAGCCCTTGCGACTGCAAGTGTCAGCTAGAACACTGAATAAACGAATCTTTGTTCCAACAGAACGCGGTCCCGATGAATTCAACCCTGCGCGGCGCCCTCTATAATCCGTACCACAGATGCTGCTTTGCAGCGAGGAAACGAAATAAAATACAGTCCATCCTCCCTCCCGCCCTGGCACCCGGCCTCTCCTTACCCCTTACCTCCACCCCCAAGACTCGGTGGTGAAAAAGTTGCCCCTAAGATGCATTGACACTATGTTAAAGGAGAATTGGGGTTCGCCGGGGTGGGGGGCGCGGGAAGCGTTCCTGTCGCGTTATCTTTCCAGGGGCTGCTGGAGGAGAAGACATGTCACAGCGCGCATGTGTGTGTGTGCGCGCGCGTGTAAAATAAGAAGTCGTGAAAATTTCTGTTTTTTTTTTTGCAACTGTGACTCCGCGGTCTCTGGCTGGCTGGGGAGGACGGGGGCTTGCGCGCGGGAAGTGTTTCGCAGGCTCACGCCTCCGGGCAGGGGGCAGCCGGCGCGACCCTGTCCGTCCTTCTTGAACCCTCGTTCAGCGAGGCTCGGGCGAGCGACCCAGGCTACTTCCCCGTTCTCTGCGGTGTCCGCGTCTTGTGCCTTTTCCTTCCGTTCATTCATTCGTTCGACCTCTCATTCATTCCAAACTTCCTCCCGCCTAGCCTTCATTTGCCTTCACCACCCCTCCACCTTCCCGTCCCTGCCCCACCCCCCGCTTTTCTTGCCAAATGTCAGTGATTTGGGACAGTTCCCAGCTGGGAATTAATAAAGATCGAGGCTCTGGTGCGGGAAAGGGCAGACATTCGGGAACAAGTATACTCCATTGCAATTCCACAGCCAACAAATGGTCATTTTCGGGCCGAGGTTACTGTGTTCCAAGCGTATTTCGCATACACAATCGCTGTCTTTTTTTTTTTTAACCCCATCCATAGTAAGGTTATTTCCTACCGGGAAAGCAGATTACAATCCCTATATCAAAAACAACTGCTGTCTCCTGCTCTCTAAAAATCTGCAGGCTAACTGCAAAAGCCACATCCAGTTATTTCCAAGATTTAAGGGATTTGCTGCAATCAGAAATGATCTTTATTTATTGCAGCTCTTTGCACTAATGTCAAAGATTCAAAACAGCCAGATTCAAAACAGCAAATCGTTTCTTAGAATTAAAGGCAACGTCAACATCCTGCATCCACACATTCTAAAGCCCCTACAATGTTCATGCAAAAAAACCAGATACTCAGAATCATGTCAAATGCATACAAAACCCACTGCAAAGAATCCATTTTAATATGCAGATAACTCCAAAGCCTGTTTCCCCCACATTTCTCGTGAAGAAAAATGTTATGCATTTCATCTCCTGCCCCAAATCGATTCCCTAAAGCCCCTCCACCCCCCGCAATACTGCAAGGATTTGTCTGCAAAGAATGCTACAGCCTGAAGTGATAGGCACCAACAATTCCCTCGTCTCCAGAAAACCCGTTTGAAGAGTTTCTATTTTTTCTCTTGTCCGTTCTATTAATAATCTGCTTCACTTTCACTTTTAGGCCACATTAATTAATGCTCTGACCCGCATCAGGGATGGGGGTTTTCTAGCGCTCCCTTCCATAATGCCTTCTTCATTTTGGATGAAAAAATGTGAACTTTTAAACAACGACAGTGTAGCTAGGACTCAAGATTCCTTAACATAAAATGGGGACTGTATAAACCCACCCGTAATCAGTCCCAAACAAACAAAAATAACAGGCACCCAACACGACATATTGCAAACACTTCTTAACCCCTTCTTATAGAGAAAATACTGATGCCTATGTGGAAAGGAACAGGCAAATGAGCATAGAAAATTATATCCACATATATTTAGCTGAACTCAAGCTCCTCAATGATAAGCATATTAAAAGATGTACTCTGGGGTTCCCTATCATTCTCAGTTTGCCCCCCAGCCCGGTCTGCGTTGCCCGGTATCAATGCTGCAGCTAGGATACTGGGGCTGGGGGGGGGGGGGCGGGCGGGAGGATGACAAAGTTCTAAATGCTGCAGTCTGAACCCCAGAATATCTTTGCTTTCTGCACATAAACTTTCCAGTTGTAGCTGCCTAGCCATCTTGTTCCTGCATTCACCTTTTGACCCTTAAAAATAATACCTTGCAGTATCGCAGAGACCAGTGCATTTCCCCAGAGCGCACCAAACCTGGTGAACCCAAGAGAGGGGAGCAAAAACGGACGTGCGCTTTGGAAAAAGGGGGGAGACCCCTCCAGAAAACGCCAGCCGCACACATTTCCTGGCGAACGTTTGGAGTCTCTCTCCCCCCCCCCCTTTTTTTTAGGAAAACCAACCCGGGACGCGCGAGTCCCTTGGATCCCATGTCCCACCCCTGGAGGTTTGCCGCCTTCTCCGCACCCCAGGGCGGCCGCGGGCCAGTCGGTTCCTTTGGGCACCTCGGCCCCGGCCGTCCGCCGTACCTCCGCGAACCCGGCTCGCCGGCCACTTACCTATTTGCACCGCGAGGATCAGTGAAATATATCTGCCGTTCAACTTAAGTCCCATCCTACGTTTAGTCAAACCATTTGCGACCGCAGACCTTTAAATAGTTAGTTTAGAGAACGCGGGGGGAAGCTGAAAGATAGGCATTGCCAACAAGTTCCAGGAGCGACGGAGACTTTATGCACGGGGAAGGCAGAGGGAGGAGAGAGAGAGAGGGAGCGAGGAAGAGAGAGGGAGAGGGGGAGGTGCTGGGAATGGTTCACTCCATTAGGAGGGGCGGAGGAAGTACAGCCTCACGCCCACGAGCAGGCCTGACGTGGGGGATGACACGGAATGATTCTTTTTTAAAAAAAATAAAGACACCTTGGTAGAGAATCGCCATTTATAGTCATCAGAAGCTCGAATTAATCAGTTATCTCCAATTAATGTGCGATCCGAACGAATTCTCGCCTCTCGGAGGTGACCGTTTCCCCAGCCCCGCGGCCGCCCACCCCCCGCCCCCCTCCTTCTCGCTGTTCCCGGGCCCCCAACCCCGCCCCCTCTCTGCGCAGGACCGGGGCTCCCTCTCCCCGCCCCGCCCGGAGCCGGGGAGTCCTGGCGCTCCCACTCGATTGTTTCAACCTGCTCCCCTTCCTCCACCAGCAACTCGGCGAATCCAGCCTCCTCCCTACGTTGCAGCGGGGTTTAAAGCAGCGAGAGCGGGAGAGGGAAGAACTGCTCAGCCGGCCCCGTTAATTCGACAGGCCCCTGGGCCGCCTGCCCCGCTGCACTGGCCTACTCTCTTCCTCCAACCCTGCAGCTGCACTCGGGGCACAACCTGGAGCGCGTGAGCACACACACACACTCACGCCCGCGAGCCGAGGGGAGCGCCCCAGACCCTCCCGCACACACGGCACGGGAGCGCGCGCACACGCCCAGGCCCGCGGGGTTTAATCTGCACACGCGGGAGCCCTGAAATATACACCTCGCGTCTTCGGTGACGCCCCCGCGGGCGAGGGGCCGCTTCAGGAGACGCGGCGACACCTGTATTGGGGAGCGGGGAGAGCAGGGAGGAAGGAACCTCTGCAAAGACGATTTTCGGACACTAGGGATAGACTGACTCGCAGAGCTTTCGGAAATTTACGAGGCGATCGCTAGTGTGAGGGGTTCCTTCTGATCCTGATGCGCCTCTTGAGGTTATTTGTTGGGCCGCACACACACGCACACACGTACATCACGTACGCACACGCACACCCGCGTCCACACACACCTGCACTGTCTTTTGATGCTCGGGCGCAAACCCTGTGTAGACGCAGCCTTCTCTGCAACCAAGTGCTTCTGCAGCTGCGCCTGTGCCCGTGCGAGGTGCTACCGCGACAGCGTGAGTTAAGGATGAGAGAGGAACAGAGCTATTTTCTTTCTAAACGCGGTTAGGCTTTGGTTTCCTTCCCTTCCTCTGCACCAAAAGAAGCCTAAATCCTAGCTTCTTTAATCAAATGCTAAGGAAGGAGCCGGCCGACTTTGAGCCCGTGAAGAGAAAAAAGAAATGAAAGATGAAAAGGACCCGCTAAATCTCCCAAAATTACAGGAGAAAACAAGATATTAAGTAAGCGGTAGATATGCAGACGGATGAAGGCGATATTGAATCGAATCTGCTTCTCCAGGCACTGTGCCACCTGCGCGCCCATCTCTTTGGAGATGCAGAGACAGAGAGAGGGCGAGAAGGGGGCAAAACAAGGGCGGTGGGACGTGCTGTGGAGGCTGAGGGGATGAAGGGGGGCGCGGGGGCTCTGACTGCGGCCCTTTGTGACGCGGAACGTTTGCACAGGGTGGCCCCTTCCCGCATCCCGCAGGTGCGGTACACCCAGAGCTGGGGGCCCGAGGGCCAGGGTCCGGGGCCTAGGGGCGGGGCCTCGTGGCCCCACCCTGTTGACGTCACCAGGCGGACGGGCTGGGCGGCAGTGGGGGGTAGCCCTTCCAGCGTCCAGGGGCGGTGTGGCAGCCCCGGGTGTTTCCTTTTCCTGCGCTCTGAGGCTCCTGGAAGAGCCGAAAACTTGGGCGGCCAGGGGGCGGGGCGGGGGCAGGTGGCGAGAGGCGGGTGTCTCTTGGACCCGCCCCCGACGCCCTCCAATGGCAAGGCGAGAGGTTGGTCCGAGGGGCGGGGCCTCGGGGAGCCGCGGTAGGCCCCGCCCACAGCCCCGCCCCACCCCTCGGGGCCCCGCGCGTGCTGCCCGCCAGGTTTATCCCTCCTCCGCCCAGAGTTGGGGCGCCGGCTCCGAGCCCAGACCGTTGCAGGGCCCGACGGGGGGCGGTGTAAGGCTTTTTGCCCTTAACGTCCTTGCCTTTCTCCTGCTCACCCACCCGCCCTCCGCCCCCAGATCTTACAAGACGTCGTTTTCTGAGAGTGCCCTGGGATTTCCCCATCCCACCCCCTGTCATCCGAACTTGGGGCGTTGGGGGTGTGCAAGCTGGCAGCGCTGAAGGGCTAAATAAAGCAGAGTGAAGCAGAGGGCGGGCGGTTTGCGCGTGCGCACGGCCACCAGCTTCGGGTGGGCCGGTCCTGGGTCCCAGCCCATCCCGCGGGGTGGGGCGCGCCGTCGCTGGAACCCCGTTGGCCTTCCCTCCACTTTCCTCCACTTGCAGCCCAGCCTCCCCTCGCTGGTGAGGGTCGTTTGGAAAGTGAGGAAGTGAGAGAGCAGAGTCAGTACTGTGCATAAACGATATTAGGGTAAATGGTTGAAAGCAGATGCTAACAGGGTTTTTATTTTTTAATTCTTAATTTAAAAAGTACTGGTCTTTCTGCCGTCGGGGCTCCAAGAGACGTTGGTTTTTCCTAATTTCTTTATTAAAGGATAATGAAATCCAGGGTTGCCAACGCATGCTGGCTCTTTGGGAACATTGCGGGCAATATCCACGGTTGAAGGTGGCCGTGGAGAAGGTTTCCTCCTTTCTTTTCTTAACTTGAAATGTCTACTCCACATCATACTTGAGGCGAAAAAGCAGTGGACTGGACAAGAGTGGGGAGACGCAGGTCCTAGGCCTTGTGTCGTCAGTAGCGCGGTGACCTTGGTCTGTCCCCACGCTTCTCTGACTTGCAGTTTGGTAATCTGAAAAAACAGCGGAGATCGGACTACGACCTGATCTCCAAGGCGGTTTTCGCCTTTGGTGTTTTGTGGACTGGAGGTTTTCCAGAATACTGTGGATGTGCACCCCGAGGAATAAAGTCCATGCAAGGATGCTTGTTACAGGTGCCTTCTTGCAAAAGGCACGTTTCCTTTTGATAAGCAATTTCGTTTAAAGTTAAAGAAACGTATGCAGTTCAGGATTAAAAAAACCAAGAAATTGGTGCTGTTTGGATCTGCATATCAAAATGAGCCAGAGGTTCCCCTCCCCCCCGAAGGTAGGTCTGCATAATTAAGGCATAAATGTGCAAAACTCCTGTCCCTAAAACTGCCAGAAAGAGACCACGTCTAATTTGAAGCCTGGTTGGCACCACCTTCCTTTCGCGGTTCAGGGTCCTGCAGCTCCCCCCCCCCACCGCACGCCTCCGCCCCCAGCGGCGCATGCAATGTTCCACACACATGCGGACACCAGGTGCGGCTGCGTGTGTTCTTGCACTGGTAACAGGGCAAAGCATTGAGCCAGTCCATTTCCCAACTCTCTCTACCAATCCATCCTAAGTGGACTTTCCAGATGCTATCATTTTAAAAACACCCCTTTGAAATTATTTGCGAGAGCAGTTGCCAGGTCTACTAGGAAATCCCACCTCTTCCTGGGTCAGAAAAAAATCCACTGCTGTATTAGAATGGATTGCTCTAACGATACATCTCTCTCATAAATTTAGTCTGTCATTTTTTATACCTTCAACTAGAGTCCTTAATCAAAAATGTGAATATTAATGTATATAGCTCTTTTATTTAAAATGACGACAACCATACCATATTTAAATAATCATGTGACCCAAGAGGGGGTTAACCTTTTTTCGAGATATGGTGGTAGAGTCCTAATAAAAACCCACTTTGGGAGGCTTGGGTCTCCCTTTGCCTCTGCTACTTGGTAAGGTGATTTTTCACTCTTTGATCACTGCTTTAAAATTAGTTGAGACGTCTAGGACTTAAATCTATGGCTGGCAGAAGAAACTTGATTTTAATGCAGAAATCTGAATCCTGGGAGCAAATGTTATGTTTGAAAGGTATGCGTGTGATTAGCTTTCTGTTTAACAATAAATACTTTATTTTTTAAAATTAACATTTTTATTATGAAATAGACGCACAGAGCAATGCACAAAACAGAGCTGCACAGCTCACTAATTTATCGCAAAGTGAACATCTATGTGGTCCCCCTTCACACTGAAACAGAACAGACGTGACACCTAAAAGCAATCTGTATTCCTAGATAAGATCCTAAATCAAAAAGGTCAGAGAAATCGTTGGGACAGTTAGCAAAATTCGATTGTGGTCTGTGAATGGGACGTTAGTTGGTACTAATGTTGATTTCCCAATTGGAGAGTTGTAGGGTGATCACACAGAAGGTTGTCCTTGTTTGGGGTGGGGACACACTGGAGTACTTAGGGGAGATGAGACGTCATACCTGCAGCTTGTTCCCACAGGGTTCAGAAAAGGAATAGCAGTAATGGGGATAAATAGACAGCAGTGGGACAACACAATAAAATGTTAAATTGGGGAATCTTTGGGTGAAGGGCTATGGGAGTTCTTTGTACAGTTCTGGCAATTTTTCTTTATGTTTAAAGTTATTTCAAATGAATTATTTTAAAAAATCTACTCCAGGTGGTTTAAGGGCTTAGATAGCGCCCCGCCCAAAAGCTTTAAAAACTAAGTGAAATATATATCAATAGATGAATATTCTTAAACTTTAAATAAGCATAAAAAGCATGAACTGGAAATGATTGACAAATTTGACCATGATAAATGAAAAACTTCTGTTCATAAAGTAACACCTTAAAGGAAAGGAAAGGACAAATTACCAAAATCACCAAAATTGGTATCAAGAACTAAAGAATTCCTGAAACCATTTTTTTTTTTTTTTTTTTTTGCGGTACGCCGGCCTCTCACTGTTGCGGCCTCTCCCGTTGCGGAGCACAGGCTCCGGACGTGCAGGCTCAGCGGCCATGGCTCACGGGCCCAGCCGCTCCGGGGCATGTGGGATCCTCCCGGACCGGGGCACGAACCCGTGTCCCCTGCATCGGCAGGCGGACTCTCAACCACTGCGCCACCAGGGAAGCCCTAAACCAATTTTTTAAAGCATGTACGCATGCACACACACACACCCTGAAATAAAACTGGGCAAAAGACGTGAAAAGGCATTTCACAGAAGAGAAGGCATGTATGGTTTATTCCAGGAATGTAAGCAAAACTGGCTTAATGTTCAAACCCTCAGTGTCTCCATGTCTTTCGTATCCTGAGAGCCTCTCCTTTGGGGATGATCTCACCCTGGTCCGTGTGATGTTTTCTCACCACCACACTCACACCAAACAGTCATGGTGAGACTACTTCATCAACCAGGTGTGTTCTTCTCAATGAATCTCCTTAGGGAGTAACAGCATGTTGACCCGTTCCACCACTGGGGATGTTAACCTCAATTGCCTGGTTTGTCAGGTGTCTCTTCCTCAACTTCATCATTTCTCCCTGTGTAATTGGTAAGTGTTTTGGAGGGAAGTATTCCGGGATTACACTGATTTCCTAGTCTTTATCATAACTCCGCATGAGGGCCCTAGCATCCCCCGAGCACTCCCAAGTCAACCACTTCTATGATGGTTACCAAATGGTGATTCTCTCTTTTCCTCATTTCTTCTAAATTTGTTACTTGACATTCTACTGTAAGGAAGAGCTTCCTTCTTCCCACCCTTCTTTCCCTTTTCCTTCCCGCTCTTCCCTCCCTTCCTCCCTCCTTCCCTTCTTTCCTGCCTCCCTCCCTCCCTCTCTCTTTTTCTCCCTTTCTCTCTACCTTTCTTTATTTCTTCCTCTTTCTTTCCTTCCTTCCTTCTTTCTCTTTCTTCCTTGCTTCCTTCCTTCCTTTATTCCTTTATATCAGTATCATCTCATGAATTTCTGTTTTATTTAATGTGCTGTAATCCCCTCTCATTCCTATTTTAAGAGTCTCATGCTCTACTGACTGAGCTAGCCAGGTTGCTTAGCCCCTATTTTAATGCTCAAATTGTCCCCTACTTAGCCGGTGGGGGCCCCTTCAAGCCGATTTTTGTGTCCTCTCAGTGTATCCCGATCATTCGTTGAGAGTTCTTACCAGCTGACACAAAGGGATATTCTGGGCTCGCTTTGTCTTGACCCAGCCCTGGAATCAGTCCTTTCTCCAAAAGCTCTGCTTCTTTGCAGTTTCAGAAGCAAGATCTAGGCCCTGACAGTGCCTGTCGCTGTTCGGGAGCAATCGTTTCTGGGCCTCCTCAGAAGACAGAGCTGGGAACGGGATGTGTGTTCACACGCACGTACATACACAGTCCTAGTTATTTCACCTGCTGCAGGAGCTTACTAGCTGTTTTCAGGGAACTTACTAAATTTTGCAGCTCTTCCTTATTTCTTTCAATGGAATATAGTTTGATTCCATTATTTTCTTTTACACCTGGAGGAAGAGTTAAAAGTGACATTTGTCAGGTAGCTATTTGTCCCCAGAGTGAAAGCCTCAGCAGCACATCAGGCTCCTGTGTCCACACAAGAAAGAGCAGCCACTTCTCCCAACAGAGCCTATGGGTGTCGTCTTTCCTCTTCTTAAAGTATTCCATGATTTTTAAAAAATAAGTTCAACTGATTCATCTGTTTGAAACTGTCATTTTACCAGATGTATATTTTTCCAACGATACTTTTGAAAAACGTGATTATATTTTCAAGAACGTGTGCTGCTCAAACACTGAGACGGTCCTGATGTGGAGGCCAGGCTGGCCACAAATGTCATCATGTTGTGAATACACTGAGAAGGGAGCTTGGCTGGCAGCACGGCAGCCACTGCACAGACGTCCTCTCTCCCGTTTCCGTCCTTGTGTGAGGCTGGGCTCCAGGACAGTCTTTATGAAAACTTTTTGGATAGACTTCCTTTCCATTTGTGGGTATAAAGAGGGTCCTGGTGATAAACTTCTGGGTGTCAATCCATCTCGCCCTGACAAAACAGTGAACTCAACCTCGGCAGTAAGTTCCTGATGGTCGTGAATCATTTATTAACACAGGATGGAAATGATCACACTGTAGGTCACACTTGGTGTCAGACAGACCAACGTGGGATCTGAGTTCTGGCTTCCTCCCTAAACGTATTTGCTGTGAAAGGATGGTCCAGTTATTTACTCCTTTAGGCTTCAGTTTTCTTACCTTTAAAATGGGCAGAAAGATATTGACCCTACGGGAGTTGTTGAGAAGAGAAAGCGTGGTGTTGTATTTAACAAGCTCACTGTGGGGCGTGGCCTCGGAAGAGAGGAAACCTTCTCTGCCTCCCGGGCTTCCGTTTTCAGACCGCAGGGGTTCTCACCCTTCTTACTGGGGGAGGGGGGGGCAATGGAGCAGCACACTCTGGGTCTCTCTGTCTCAATTTCCTCCTAGTTCTTCAGTGCCTGTTTCTCTGGAGTCCCTTCTCCCAGTGATTCAGGTCACTGTGCTGTTGGTCATGTCTTATGCTGGCAATGGCCTTCGTTTGTTTTCAGGAGCCTCTGAGATTGGTCCACCTCTGGACAGCTTGCTACGTTCGTGAACTTGGAATCTGCTCTGCAGCCTGCTTACCTCTCTCTCCTTCCAGAGACACGTGGGCGCGGCACATTGGTCCCAAGATTGGAGTGGGCAGAGGGAGGCCCGCTTAGGCCTCAAGATTAAGCCATCTTCTAGGCTACAGGGACATATGGTACAACACAGGGAATATAGCCAATATTTTCTAAAGACTGTAAGTGGAGTGTAACCGTTAAAAATCACATAAAATTTAAATAAAAAAAATAAATTAAAAAAGCCAGAATACATGCAGAAAAGAAGAGATGAAGCCATCTTCTCTACTCGAGTTTTTATTAGAGGTTTGCTGTGAGATGCCAAGTGTTTGCCCAGATGGATGAAACTCTTCTCTGTTTCTCATCAGTTTGTGTTCATGTGTGTACTCTGTTCAGGACCTTGGGCCAAAGGAGGGGTGAACAGCACCCCAAAACCCTGACACATTGCACATAGTCACTGATGAAAGCATATGTGTAAAACACATAACCCTGGGTGAACCTGGACCCCCAGGTTTTTTGAGGGAGCCTGGAATAAAGAATTTGAAAGAGATTGAAGCAGCCAAATCTGGATTGTAGTTGATGAAGCATTATTTCAAAATGAAAAACTCATACTTTAAGAAATAGACTGACGTTAAGCTGAGGTGTGATGGTCTCGCTGGGGTTATAGGTTATGGGTTGAATTGCATCCTTCCAAAAAGATGTGTTGAAGTCCTAACCTTCAGGACCTCAGAATGGGATATTTGGAAGTAGGGTCTTTATAGAGGTAGTCAAGTTAAAATGAGGTCTTCAGGGTTGGCCCTAATCCAATATCACTCATATCCTTATGAGAAGGAGAAATTTAAACACAGAGACCGTCATGTACAGAAAGAAGATGATGAAGACAGCAGCCATTCAACGATGGAGTCAGGATTGGATGTTGCCTCTTTGAACCAAGAAATGCCAAAGATTGCTGGTAAACCACCTGAAGCTAGAACAGTCTCCCTCACAGGTACTTCCTCAGAAGGAACCAACCCCGATGACCCTGGGATCTCGGACTTACAGCTTCCAGAACCTTGAGACAATAAATGTCTGTCTTCTAAGTCACCCAGTTTGCGATGCTTGCGGCCGGCAGCCTTAGCAAACTAATCCATAGAGCCAGACGTGACACTGCTGGCGGGGGTGGGTCACCCAAGGGAGCGGGATTCCTGGGAGGAAGCAGTCTTGGAGAAGGAAGTGAGGCGGGCTTTAGCGTGAGCTGAAGGAAGGGCTTCCTGCCTTCTCTGTGGCCAGAGCTCCACTGGGACATGGGGAAGGCTGAAGTACTTCCACTCGTGGTGGATGTCCACCAGCTACTCTGTCTGCAGGAAGCAGGCGGGAGTGAGGCAGAGCCCAGCACAGCTGTGGGCTGTGGTTGTGGTTGTGTATTGTTTTCTGTGTTGTATTTCCCTTCCGTCACTTCTGATCCTAGGAATGTCTCGCTAAGAGTTTACAGCTGTATCGTGAGAAGTGATGCCCCACATTCGGGATGAAGGATTCAAGAGGTGAACAGAAGGCACCAGAAGAGGCACAAGTGCTGTCCTGGGGCCCCCGCAGGCCTCTGGATGGTGTTTGAACAGGGGAATTTGAGGGGAATGTCCCTGGCCCATTGGAGGTGGCCCTTTGGGAAATGCTTAG
This sequence comes from Globicephala melas, assembly GCF_963455315.2. Taxonomy (NCBI): domain Eukaryota; kingdom Metazoa; phylum Chordata; class Mammalia; order Artiodactyla; family Delphinidae; genus Globicephala; species Globicephala melas. The sequence goes on along the minus strand of NC_083324.2, from coordinate 98,656,439 downwards.
AAATATCTGGGCGAATTTTGAGGGAGTGGATAATTGGGTAATTCACAGCAATAAGTCTCACCACATTTAAAGTGTATATAACTGAGACATAATTAAATGAGGGCATACCTTTACTCAAATGATGTCTAAGGAGGATGCTTCCAGGCTTAAAATTCTATTATTTTAATTAAACAAAACTGCCACTGAGTAGTGACTAGCTGTCACAAGCCACGTGCTTGCTTCTGCAGGTGAAGGAAAGTTGCCTTCGGACCCTCAGGCAAGGCCGTGGTAGCCTATCTAGGGCCACTGCTCAGAAGCAGGAACATACTGGCAGCTGTAAGGAGTGACAGCTGGCTGCATATGCAGAAGGCACAATTTTCGCATCTGAAAAACCCGTTGGGGCTGGTGGTTGTGGGGAGCTGGGTGATTTCTAAGATTCTTTCCAGCACAGTAATTCCATGATTCTGGGAGGACAGAAGAACTAGTGGGTGTCAGACCAACAATCTGAGGCTATTCAGTTTGAGGACAAACCACCCTACACATTAAGAGCCCCAAAGAGTACGAAGTGTTAACGCCCATGAGTAAACTAAGAGAGCCTTTACGGAGCATCTTCCATAATACAGGTGCAATCTAGGTGTATCGGGGGAGCAAAATGGACCTGGTTTCCAACCTCATGCGTCTTAGGATCTAGAAAGACACAGGTAAAAAAACTGATGAATAATTACAAACTGTGAAAGGAGCTCACACTTCCTCATGGTGTGAGAAAGAAGAGCTATAACAGACAGAATCTCTTTACATTGAGTAATTGTATCAGTGTCTTAGAGCTGCTATAACAAATGACCACAGACTTGGTGGCTTAAAAGAACAGAAGTCTATTGTCTCACAGTTCTGGAAGCTGGAGACTTAAAATCAAGGAGTCACAGGGCCATCCTCCTTCTAAAGTTTTTCGAGAGGGTCCTTCCCCTCTAAAGGTTTTACAGAAGGGTCCTCTACTAGCTTCTGGTGGTTGCTGGCACTGCTGGAATTCCTTGGCTGGTAGCTACCTCCAATCTCTGCCTCTGTCTTCACGTGGTCACGTTCCCTCTGTGTCTTCAAATGTTTCTCTCGTTATGAAGATACCAGTCATTAGATTTAGCACCCACCCTAATCCAGCATGACCTCATCTTATCTTGGTTACACCTGCGAAGGCCCTATTTCCACATTCACAGGTATCTGGGTTAGGACTTGACCATGCCCTTTTGAGGGACACCACAGCAATCATGGAGGTTTTCTCTGAGCAGTTGATATTTAGGTTGAGACCTGAAAGAGAAAAAGCAACAGCTGGGCAAAGAGCAAAGAAATAATAAAACTTGAGGTGGGAAGGAACTTGCATGTGTGAGTCTCAAAGAACCCAGCCAGTGAAGGTGGGGTATAGTGAGGGGACAGCAGCGGTACCAGATGAGTTTGGGGCCAAGCAATTTGGATATTATTCTAAAAGCTCTGGGAAGCCCTGGGAAGCCATTGGAGAGTTTCAAAGGAGGGTAGGGTCACATGAGGGCGGAAACGTGACCTGGTCTGGACAGGACAAAGAAGAGCTCTGTGGGTCATGGAGTGAATGGGGCCAGGAAGAGGCGGGGAGTCTGTGCAGGAAGCTATCGAGGTGGCAGGTGAGAAAGGATGGAAAGAAATGGGTGGATTCTTGAGACATTAAGAGACCGAATCAACAGGACTGATCTGGGTCGATTGATTCCTAATATAGGTCTTGGTCTAGAGACACAAAGTAAATTTTTAGGGACTTGCACGTAGCTTAACTCAGCTCATCAATTTAACTTATAAAAATTAAGTAGTATCCACATCAGAGCTTGAGTCCAATGCCTTTTACTAGGTGTTGACAAAAGATGGCCCTCAGGTCACATTTGACCTGAGATAATTTTTGCGTATTCTACGCAGCATTTGAATAACAGGGAGAGATCGCATAACAATCTAGAGTGCCAGTTGCTCTTGGCAAGTCAGGAAAGCTGGCAGCAAAGGGACCCGCAGCCCTTCTTGGCCCAGCGAGCTGGAATTGAGCACAGCTTTCCCCTCTAGACAGACAATGGGCTCTCCGGTCATCCCAGCCTGCGACTGTGTTTTGCTGTATCTCCAACGTACTTCTCTTATTTAACTTCACCTCCCTGGCCCCTGTGGGGCTCGAGTTTGCTCCTCTAATTATAGTAAACAGAATGGTTTCATTTTGTGTGGCACCTCTGCATATGTCCCTGCATATATGAGCTTGCGTGACAGTGGGTGGGTGGGTGCTGGAGCACGTGGGATTCAGGCTCCTGTCTTCCTCTCTAGAGACTTTATAAACTTGAACCAGAAGGAGTATGACAACGCCAGAAAGTGGTCTGACTGATCCCATGTAAGGATTCAAGTATTAAATTCAATAGAGCTTTTGCTTCTTTTCCAAATTTTAGTTCTTCCCCCTGGAATTATCTGGCATCGGTCATGACAGCCTTTCAAATCACAAAGGACAGTAGTTTATGCACATCATATTCTGTTTAAGAAAGCAGGCAGGGCTTCCCTGGTGGCGCAGTGGTTGAGAGTCCGCCTGCCGATGCAGGGGACACGGGTTCGTGCCCCAGTCCGGGAAGATCCCACATGCCGCGGAGCGGCTGGGCCCGTGAGCCATGGCCGCTGAGCCTGCGCGTCCGGAGCCTGTGCTCCGCAACGGGAGAGGCCACAGCAGTGAGAGGCCCGCATACCGCAAAAAAAAAAAAAAAAAAAAGCAGGCAAATTTTGAGGGGATTTTCACAAACATGATGAAATCCTAAAAAAGAAAGCTTGTATTCGACTCCAGTTTTCAAGGAGATTAATCTTCTTAGAATACGGCAGTTCCTAGGATTGTTAGAAAGAAAGCGTTTCAGTAATTATAAGCGCCTTGGAAAATTGATTTGTGTATTTCCCCCATGAACTGATTTCTAAATTGTGAAACCACAAGGGACTGCAAATTGCATACAACTTCAGCTATGGGAACAAATGTTTTCTTATTAAAGAAATATGTCTAAAGCTAACGTGAGATAATCTCTTAGCCAGTCTCTTAGAGGCATGCTGCCTGCATAGCTAAGTGGGCTTTTGTTCACAGGCAAGCGGCTAAAAGGAAATTCTTGTTTCTGCTCATGAAGAAGTAACTACCATCTCCAGGAGAGTCACAGAAAGGAAATGACTGTTTCCACTTACATGTTCTCCAAACAACAATAAAATGTTTATTAGCAGCAGAATGAAAGGACATATTATACTTTAGATTCCTAGAACTTTACTGAGCTTTATTCCCTGTACCCTTTGGCCTAATTGTCTAGTGTCTTGTCACAAAACAGGATAAAATGTACCGGAAACTTGTGACAGATTGTTCCCAGTTAGAATCTGCCTTGAATCTGCCTGAAGTTGAGATGACATCTACAGTCTCCATTAAATGATGGCAATGATGGCGTTCTAGTGGAAAAGTAGGAAAGTGGTTTTATTAATGTATGTGTTTCAGTTTTGGTTAGAAGCAGAACTCCTTAATAACATTTGTGTTGGAAAATAGGGTCTGTCTTATTGGAGTCCCTTATGTTTCTCAAAAACTAAAGTGGAGAGAAGATGGGGATGGTGTGCGATTTGACCAGCAGTTTGTCCAAGTTTCTGTCATTCTTTGGAACCCAACGAATTGTTGACGATTCTTTCTTCAGCCTGAATTGGTTATAAGGAAACGTTTTTCCTCCTGCCTTCCCTCCCTCCCTCCCTTCCTTCCTCCCTCCCCTCCCCCTTCTTTCCTTTAATATAATGCTTGAGGGGTTTTTTTGTTTGTTTTTTTTGCGGTACGCGGGCCTCTCACCTCTGTGGCCTCTCCCGTTGCGGAGCACAGGCTCCGGACGCGCAGGCTCAGCGGCCATGGCTCACGGGCCCAGCCGCTCCGCGGCACGTAGGATCCTCCCGGACTGGGGAACGAACCCGCGTTCCCCGATTCGGCAGGCGGACTCTCAACCACTGCGCCACCAGGGAAGCCCTGCTTGAGTTTTATTATATTAAATACATGCATAGATGAATGAATAAATATCAGCTATCAGGAAAAACGGTTGTATCCTAGAAATACGTCTTAAGCAATACGTCCGGAAATTGGATAGCCAAGAAGTGATTTATGATGGAGCTGACCAGTCAGTGGAAGTGCCGCCTCCGGTTAGGCAGGTGAGAGAACATTCTTGTACTCGTCAGCGGGAAGTCAATATTCATTTGACATTTAAATCAATAGACCCACTTTGGATGGCTATAAGCTCCTTTCCGTGCCTGTGGCATTCCTGTCTGAGTCCGGGCATTTACCCCAGCACATTTCACTGGTCTTTCCCAACCTTCGCCGCCCCGTTTGCACCCTGGAGGACCCAAAGAGGTGATTTTGCAGCACCTGTACCCCCGCTGCCAGAACGCTGCTTGTACCCCAGGCGAGCTGCTAAGGCAGTGTGCAGTGGATTTTCCGCTCTCTTGGGCACTACATCACATTGAATTTCACTGAATAAGAGACAGCATCCATTTTCCCTTGGACCCTGCCCACTGGTTACAGAATGGCATTTGAAATTCTTTACTGAAGCCGACTAGTATAATGTCAAGAGCTGCAGATTGGGGGTGGAGGGAGGAAAGTGGTGGTGCGTGCAATGAGCATTTTTCTTTTTCAAAGCTGAAGCCAAGTAGCGTTTACCCCGCCTTGGCATGTAGGTGTACAGATGTGTTGGACTCTTCGGTGATGTTTTGGGATGTTGAGGAAGCCTGGTAAATGAGACTCAGGTTCACTCTAGTCTCCACTAATCAAAAGTAGAAACGTCTGCCTGCTTGCCTGAGAGTATCGACATCAGACTCTTGCGCCAGTACTGAGTATTTGCTCAGAGACCATTACAAAATAATTGAAACATGGGTGCACATCCCCCAGTCTAAAGATCACATGTATTTATTGTGCTTTTTTTTTTCTTCTTTTTTTGTATCTCCCACACTGCCCAGCATTGTGAGGTGCAGAAGAATGATGCTCTTTTGGTGATAAAAAGACTGACGTTTACATTTTTTTTACTCTTTTCTGAACACTGGAAAAAATGAACAATTAACATGAGAAAGGATGTAATTTAGGTGATATAAAATGTTTAATTCAGAAAAGAGAAAGTTCACGATAGGCCCTTGTAGTTGGAAAGGTTTTTTCTTCTCCAGACATTTTCTCCTCTCTCTTGCCACTCGCTGGATAAGATACTCATCCTTTGGGCTTCTAAGATGGGCACATCTCATCCCTCTATTTGCCACATTTTATTTTCTTTTATTTTTATTTATTCATTTATTTTTTGTGGTATGTGGGCCTCTCACTGTTGTGGCCTCTCCCATTGCGGAGCACAGGCTCCGGACGCACAGGCTCCGGACGTGCAGGCTCAGCGGCCATGGCTCACGGGCCCAGCCGCTCTGCAGCACGTGGGATCCTCCCCGACCGGGGCACGAACCCGTGTCCCCAGCATCGGCAGGCGGACCCTCAACCACTGCGCCACCAGGGAAGCCCTGCCACATTTTATAATGATTATAAATAGGGTGACTGGACATCCCGGTTTTCCCAGCACAGTCCTCATTTATGTCTGTTATTCTAGAATAATTATAAGTGGCTCCCCCTTGTACCTCCCAGAGTCCCAGTTTAGATTATAAATATAACACAAATATAAACTGAGGACCACACAGCCCTGGCTTTTTAAAATACTGTTGCAGTCAAATAAGCACAATCTAGTAACTAAAAGTCATTAAAAATGTTTCCTGTGTCTCAGGAAGAACATGAAAGATGATCTAAGTTATCATCTACAGCGGCATTCTTCAGAAATCTGTCTCCTCTCTTTCCTTAATGCCTGGTAGCAGTGGCTGCTCTAAAACCTTTCAAACAAAACACCCCTACCTTCCCCAACACCGACCCACACCTTTTATTTTGTCTTTCTGGCTTCTCTCTCCCTTTCTCTGTCTATGCGGGTTCTCTTTTTCTATCCATTCTCTTAACTCTGTCTCATAAAGTCCCTGAAGGTAACTGGGCAAAGGTAGAACTCTCTTTCGGGGGTGAGGTGGGGAAAGATTCTGAATTGGCCAAAGTTGTCTTGAGTGGGCTGGAAGTGAGAGGCGGGAAGGCTGAGGAGTCTCACTGGTGACTAAACGTTGCCTCTGTCACAAGTTATCTGAGAGCCAGTCTGAGTTTTGCATCCTAGTGGGCAGCACAGTGTTGGCAAAAGGAGCTACTCGACATGTGAGTGAATTGACGTAAATCAAGGAGGACTTTTACCTGGCTTTGAAGGAGGAACAATATCTGTGTGGGTGTAGAGGCAATAGGAGGAATTCCAGGGAAATAAGAATTAAGGTGTATGAAGTTGTGGGTTAATGTGTGTGTGGTGGGATGTGAAGAGACTGGGGAGATGGAATTGGGGACTCTCAGAGGGGAAAAGTGAGGAAGTCTACTGGCTTCCAAAAGTGGAGACAGCCGAGGAAGAGCTCTGGAATTCTGGGAGAGAGCTGTGCAGTAGAGAGCCAAGGTAGGTTCACGAAGTAGGGAATGACATGGTGGCAGTCATAGTTCAGATTAATCTGCCAACTGTGTTTGGGGCAGTTACTATGCTTGTCCATTGGACTGCAGTGTGATGGATAAAGAGCATATAGCACATAGAAGGAACTCAATAAATGATGGCTAACATCATCACCAACATCATCACCCCCATCACCAACATCATCACCCCCATCACCGACATCATCACCACCATCACCAACATCATCACCACCGTCACCAACATCATCACCCCCATCACCAACATCATCAACCCCATCACCAACATCATCACCACCATCACCAACATCATCAACCCCATCACCAACATCATCACCACCATCACCAACATCATCAACCCCATCACCAACATCATCACCCCCATCACCAACATCATCAACCCCATCACCAACATCATCACCACCATCACCAACATCATCAACCCCATCACCAACATCATCACCACCATCACCAACATCATCAACCCCATCACCAACATCATCACCACCATCACCACCATCATTTTGATTATTGGGAAAGTCTTGAGGCAGAGAGAGAAACTGGTGGGTTGTTTAAGGGAGGTATTGTGGAAAGAAATAGAGAGGCTTCTCTGGGAAGAAAGGAGAATCCATACATCAGAAGGGCTGTGTGGTAGAAGAGGGAGGAGACACCTTTCTTAGAGCTCCTTGGGTGAAGTTAGGATGAGAGGAGGGAAGCTTATTTAGGCTCAGCATTAATGAACTTTCTCATACTCAACATGCCAACCATTCAACAGATTGTTCCACGAAGAAGGGAGCTCCCTGTTGTTGGAAGAGCCAAGCAGAATCTGGATGATCATCTGCCAGGGATATTACAGATGCTTTAATAAACATGTGGAAGAGAGGAGTTATTTCCTCTGAGATTCCTTCCACCTGAAAGATGCAAGGATTTGTAGACCTTTAGAGTGTGAGCCAAGTTGGTAGCAGATAAAATGGCACAAAAAGGTCATGGTCTACACCAATGATTCTCAGTTGTGGGTGATTTTGCCCCCAGGGGACACTTGGCAGTGTCTGGAGACATGTTTGGTTGTCAGAACTCAGGGGAGGGTGCTATCGGCATCTAGCGAGTAGAGGTCCAGGATGCTGTTAAACGCACTGCAATGCACAGGACATCCCCTACCCCCAAGACAGGGTTATCTGGCCCCAAACGTTCATACTGGTGAGGTTGGAGAACACTGGCCTGTAGTTTCACAAGTCCATTGACTTCTTCTGTTGAAGAGTGAAGAGAGTTGCTGGGTGGATAAATGTTGGCTCACATTCACCAGGGAGTATTTTCCTAAGCAGTGAGCCAGAAATACTGCCGAAAATGCCCTTTCAGTTGTGGGTTTCACACACATCTTAAAGGTTCTTCTTTTTTCTTCAAAGCTTCTTTGAAGTCAGTGAAACTGGTTAAGAAATGCAGTAGGTGATAAGGACAAACTCACTGTTCGAACTTGTTTGAAACCTAATTCTGGCTGCCATCCAGGAGGCTCTATGGAGTGCAGGCTTGTATTCATCATACTTCCTGGAGGGCAAATGACTTCCTTGAAGGCTGAAGATGAATAAAGAAGGTTCAGGTTTCACAGATTTTTCTTGGTAACCTGGCCATTTCCTCATTTTGTACATGGCTCACGAATAGTTATGATGACCGTAGGTCCAGATTTGCCTGAAACACTCATGGTTTGCCCATAATGTACTGGGGTGATTGTTAATAGTACTTCCTTTTATCAACAAAAGTGTCCTGGCTTAGGCAATAAATTATATGGCCACCTTAATATTAATTGACCAATGGGTATTTTAATGATACATTCACACCATTTTAAATAATATGCATTACTTAACGTTTGCACTATCAGTTTAAAAATAACTCCCCAATAATAATTTGATTCATCACCATCATCACAATAGCTAATTTGAATAACTTGTCCAAAATAGAGATGACCTCTCTCCTTCAAGCCCCTTGTCAGTCCATTTCCTCTTGTGATCCACAGCCCACATTTACGACTTGCTTGTGCAGACCGTGGAGATTAAATCTGTGACCACAGAAAAAAGTAAGTAACTTGCGAAGGGCCTTTTGACCTTGCTCTGACCATTGCTCAACCCAGAAACACATTTCTATAAGACAAACAGCCCTTCTCTAACCAGTTATGCAAATTCTTTCTAAATCACAACCAATTCTGTATTAATTTTTACATCCCCTTTTGTCTTTTCTATCCACTTCTCAACTCCATTTCCTAAACCAATGCCCTTTCTTCAACTTTGATTCCCAAAGAGCTGATTTTGAAACACGGTTTAATTGGTTTCCCGAAGCATGTAAAAAATGATAGATCTGATTAGGCAAATCCATATTTTACAAATGCAATGTATACAGTCTCACCATAGAATACTTTAAACAGAGTATGACTTCTGTTCCATGAAGCTTTCTGGCCATATAGACCACAAACTACTTTCTATTTGTCTAGATTGTACTTTTCCTGCATTGTTTTGTCCTATATTGTACTCTCCTCAGCTCTTTGGGGAAGGGAAATGTTTGTTCAGCAGGTGCTATGTATGGTAAATTGCTGAATGCATTTATGCTGTTGTATAAATAATGAACATTTCTGCATTCACAGATACTTTGATAGTCACAGTGATAATATGTCTCCCTTATTTTAGCACAAAAAAAAAAAAGGATGTAAGAGGTTTACCTTGCTTCAGCAGATAAGACATATCAGGCTGGCACATGACCTTATTTTTCTTCTTAAAACTGGAGTGAGGCAGTCCATGAGATTGCTCATAAAATATGCCAGTTGCTTAGAATGCAAAAACCATGATATTCACTGTGCTCAGTCTTAGAATTCATCTCATTTTCCCTTCCCAGTTGACTCCCCCAGTTTAGGACTCATAGGTTAAATCATCAGGAGATTCTTTTCCTACTCCTTCTCTCTGCCCTCCCAGCTTAACAGGTGATAGCACACATGTAGTCAGAAGCAGGGACTTGGGGATCCATCAGGAATTAGAAAATCCGACCTATCACTTACCAGCTGTGTGACCTTGGGCAAGTCAACTAATCTCTGTGGGTCTCATTTGTCTCATACGCTTTAGGGGTATAAAAAAGGCTCATCTGATAGGGTCATTGTGGCAATTGATATGAGTGTGTGTATATCTCAAGCACCTGCAACAGAGTAACACATAGAATAAGGTAGCAATTCTTTTTTGTAGGTGCTTCCATATCCCTACCATTACACATCCCGCAAGTCAACTGTCATCATCTGTTCAAATACCTGTCCTCGTCACAAGATGGTGAGCAACTTAAGGGCGGGGGCAAGGCTTATTCATCTATATAGCCCCAAAGTCTAGCTTAGCAAATTTTAAGCATTCAGTACCTATTTTCTGAATCAATAAACCAGTAGAAGAATTTGACAATTTTCAAGGGTGGTCATTTATTGTTACCCTCTCTCCCTACGTTCAAAAGAATTCCCTCTGAAAGTTCCAAACTGTGAAGTGTTCAGGCTCTCCCATGATTTTGAGTACAGTGTTTGATTTGGCTTTGGGGATAACTGTCCCTCTATCCCCACAGCACCAGGGGTAGTCACAGGCTGCCTCTCTGGTGTAGATGTTGTTGGCGCTCTGCCCATGTCATCTTTACTGGGCAGGTGCCTCCAACTCCTGTTATCTGCTAACAGCACATGGCGGCAGCCCTTTTTGGAGATTTCTCCTCCACTAACAGGAGCCCCTTGCCCACAGATGTAGGGAGATTCTGTCCACCCTCCCTGCCAGGTAGCCTGCTGCTGCCAATGACTAACTGATGCAGGCTATATAGCCAGTGCAGCCATAAATAACTAAATAATTTATTTTAAAAAAAAAGAGAAACTGAGGACTGGGAAATGGAGTGGCCAAAACTGCAGTTCACCCTTGATTAACGGGGTTTGAAGCGAGGGTGCGGGTCAACTTACACACAGATTTTTAAAATAGTAACTACTGTGGTACCACATGATCCACTGTTGATAGGATCTGTGGATGCTGAGCTGCGGACACCAGGGCCTCCTATAAGGTTTACGCAGATTTTTGACCGCGTGGGAGTCGGTGCTTCTAACCTCATCATGGTTCAAAGGTGGCTGTATCAATTTAAATTCCCACCAACAGTGCAAGAGGGTTCCTTTTTCTCTGCATCCTCTCCGGCATTTATTATTTGTAGATTTTTTGATGATGGCCGTTCTGACCAGTGCCGGTTTATGGCAAAGGATCAAAATGAGTTTCTTATGAATGTTTAATAATTCTCGACATTTGACAAAGGAAAAGATTATTAACAAAAAGTAGTCTTAAAAGCATAAGTCTAGAATGCCAGAATGTTCTAATTGCATCACTGACAGAAGTACAGGTTAACTTATTTGTGGAAAACTAGCTGTTTTCCAGAACACTTGGAATAGAACATTCTTGTAAGATAGGGAAAGAGATGACAGAACTGATTTTCCAAAGACTATATTCAAGTCTAGCAAAACTAAACTGAGTGTACTTTCCCTCTGACAATATCAAGATTTTGTAGTGCTTCAAGTTGGAAATTATGAATATCTGTTAACTTAGCCTTAGAGATATGCAGCAAAAAATCTAATAATAGAGATTGTTCATTTATTACAACAGAGAGTTTGCAGTCAATGCATAAGCTGAGTTGACCTGATTTGCATGTTGGTCAGTAGGTTTCCAGAAATGGGTCCTGTGACCACACACAGCATCTTCACCCACAGAAAGGTCCATGTAGGTGGTGCTGGAAATGATATTAAAGACCGTTTATTCTAACTCACCTATGTTATTTTGGAGATGAAGAAACTGAGGAATGGAATTCCCTGGTGGTGCAGCTGGTTAAGAATCCGCCTGCCAATGCAGGGGACATGCGTTCGAGCCCTTGTCCGGGAAGATCCCACATACCACGGAGCAACTAAGCCCGTGTGCCACAACTACTGAGCCTGCGCTCTAGAGCCCACGAGCCACAACTACTGAGCCCACGTGCCACAACTACTGAAGCCTGCACGCCTAGAGCCTGTGCTCTGCAACAAGATAGGCCACCGCAGTGAGAAGCCCACGCTCAGCAACGAAGAGCCAGTGCAGCCATAAATAAATAAATAAATTTATTTTTTAAAAAAAAGGAAACTGAGGACTGGGAAATGGAGTGGCCAAAACTGCAGTTCACCCTTGATTAACAGGGTTTGAACAGCGAGGGTGCAGGTCAACTTACACACAGATTTTTAAAGTAGTAAATACTGTGGTACCACATGATCCACTGTTGGTGGACTCTGTGGATGCTGAGCTGTGGACACCAGGGCCTCCTTTAAGGTTTACGCAGATTTTTGACCGTGTGGGAGTCGGTGCTTCTAACCTCATCATGGTTCAAAGGTCAACTGGATACATGTAAAAAAACACGTAAGAGCTCCTTTCACCGTGCTCTCAAGCCGGAAAGGCTGCAGCAGCTCTTGCTGTGTCGTCCTGCACGGGTCAGGCTAAGAACGAGCCAGGGTGGACAGCAGTGTAGGAGGGCTGCAAAGGGCATGTTTTCTCCCACCCTCTGCGGTTTAAGGAAACACTTGTCCTTGTATCGTTGTGGCCAAAGAGGTGAGAGGGGAAGGGAATTGTGATTTAATCTGCTAGTAGTGAGGTACCTCCACCTGCACCCTTGTACCCTGGGCTGGTTCGGGATATTCTAGCATGCCCTGTGGCTGACGGGAATCCACAAGGCCCATACCCGGCCGAAAGTAACCTGGAGTAGAGGGAGAGATTTGTGTGTTGGGCCACGAACACCTCTGGGAGGGTGTGTGGATGTTACATTTCCCCCTCCTTTCAGTCTCAGGGGAGCCCATCATGTTTCAGAGGTAAGGAAATGTGGGGGAGGTCCAGCATTTGGGTTTTTAAGGGTCCATGTGCAAGAAGACTGGATATCTTGAGTGGACCCAAATGGACATCCAAACAGACTGAAGACTTGAAGATGTGGGGACAAAAGCCGGATGGGATTCACGGGGCCCTGTGGGTGGACCCTGAGCACAGCACGGGTGCTGGAGCGTCGCTGCAAGTCATAGGCCAGTAGGTGCTGCTCGGAGCAGATCACGCGCGGCCCACACCAATGACAAATGATGCTGGAGCGTTCAGAGCACTTGGAGATCGTTCAACGAGCTGAGTCAGGCAAGGGGCTGAAGATGGAGGAAGTTACGAATGAAGGCCATTGCGATTCTGCGTGCAGACTGAATCCTAAATTGGGGGTTCCCTTGTTTGCCTTTGCTATCGGAGAGCAGCGGATCGAAGTCCATCTGTCAGGAGATTTGAGATACTGCAGAGGGCTGTTCAGACAAGCAACACATGTGTCAAAAGGGAGGTAAAAGGAAGGGCAAAGAGTAACCAATAAATAAATAACCCCCAAGCAAACAAAGAAACAAACAAAACCCCTCACCATCACCGCTGGAGATGGCCTCATTTTTAAAAACAACGAACACAAAAGCCCCAAAACAAAATATACTCTCCCTGTGCCATTGTCTCTCAGGAGTTATAAGCAGCTGAAGGAGGTGGAAAATAGATTGCGTTAGTAACAAAACAATCGCCCATGACAGTTTCGGGAGGAATGGAACATTAGTTGAGAAATGATACAGACAGCTGTGAGAAAACACAATGCGTGAAGTCCTATGTTTCTTTCATAAAGTTATTTTTAATACTAGCAGGCAGAGATATTTTTTAAATGACTCTGTGCCCTTCCTAAGCTCTGATGTCCTGTTACTTAAGATTTATGGTTATTGGCAATCAGGACAGTCACTGTCAACACTGTAGGTATTTGGACAGGTGGAAGGTGGTATCAGAATCTGGAGCATGACACGTCAACGGTGCCTTTTCCATGTGTCTACAGGGAGCTGCTCCATCACCAGGTCCATTACTAAGGTCAGATCAAGGGCCCCTCTCTGGGCACGACCCTCCTATCTCTCTGAGTAATTACCCAATGTGTATTCTTTCTGAGGATTTTTGAAGTAAATGCTTAGATGCAGCATGTTGGCATTATGACCGTATTTTGACGGAGGGAAAGGAGCTGTAGAATTTTGGCGTTCCATCACTGAAACAGGTACTAAGGTCAAGGTGCCAAATGTAGAGCTGACCTCTGTTTGCTAGACGAGCAGCAGTTCTAAATCCCTCTTCCCCTCTTACTTGTGTACCCACGATGGTGGTATCACACATTGCCATGCACATTTCTGGATTTTGATGAATCCCTACAGAATGTTGCAGAGAAGTAAGGCAAATAACATTACATTTTTATGGCATTCATAAAATATATAGTATAAGCATGTAAATAATGAATCAGCCTTTTCGAGATCTCAAAACTTGTCCTTTTACAAAGAAAATATTGCTCATCTAATTTTTTTTTTTTTTTTTTTTTTTTTGCGGTATGCGGGCCTCTCACTGCTGTGGTCTCTCCCGTTGTGGAGCACAGGCTCCGGACGCGCAGGCTCAGCGGCCATGGCTCACGGGCCCAGCCGCTCTGCAGCATGTGGGATCCTCCCGAACCGGGGCACAAACTCGTGTCCCCTGCATCGGCAGGCGGACTCTCAACCACTGCGCCACCAGGGAAGCCCTGCTCATCTAATTTTGAAAAAAAAGATGATTGAATTTCTGAAAAGAGGCTTCATGTTTCCAGAGTGTCACTCCATAAGTAATTTTAACAAACTAGAAAGTATGTGCTATTGAAGAATAAGAACAAAAAAAAGTTATTTCATGCAAAAATTACAGGAGGATTTATTAATTTTCAAAATACTCTTATTATAATATTATTTATTTGTCTACCTTTGATCGTGAAGTAACAGTTGGCACGTGACTGACCAGCATGTTCATAGCATCCTTCTCACTCATGTGCCCTGAAGGTACGGACGTACCTATGTTTCTTTACCTCCTCTTTAGGTCAACAGAAAAATCAAACACAATCAACTATAAAATTGCAACTCAGAAGCACTACAAAAATGCAAATCCCTAAATATATTTTTATATTGGACTTAAATGTTTTGTTGTTTTTATTATAAAACACAGTACATGTTTATTGCATAATCTAAAGACAAAGTATATAATGAAGAAAGATGACTTCGCCCCTACATAAGCGCAGCCTACAAATAAAACACGATGAACAGTTAGGAGATATATACACTTTAACTCTCTATCTATCTATCTATCTATCTATCTATCGATCTATTGCTCTATCATCTATCTATCATCTATCCGTTTATCATCTATCTATCTATCTATCTATCTATCATGTCTAAATCTTCTTTTTTTTCAATGAGATCATACTGTAACCTGCTTTTAAAACTTAGCAACACAGCATGGATAGTCTCCATGTCAGTACATACAGAGCTACCACATTCTTTTCATCACCAGTAAGTGGAGTAGTTGGAGAGGAGGCCACCGAGGCAGGCAGGGGCCAGCTAGCGCAGGGCCTCGTAGTACCTCTGGATTTTATTCTAAGAGCAATGAGAGCCATTGGAGGAATTTAGTAAGACACACAAGATCAAATCTACATTCCTAAAGCCCATGGTGGCTGCAGTGTGAAGAATGGGTGGACAGAGGATGAGAACAAATTTAGGGAATGAACAGGTTCCGGTTGTTTCCACAACGGGGATGATGGTGCCTTAGACCCGGTGTTACCAACCTGCTGATTTGAAAGGCAAAAATACCTGTCATTTGACTTTGAATTTCTCGAAGGCTTCAAGCGTTGTTTGGGTTATTTTTTTGGAAAGTAAATTGTTTATACATTTTGCTTGTTTTGTTTTGTTTTTTCTATTCTGGTGTTTATTTTTTCCCTTCTTTAGTTTACAGAGCGTTATATTTATTAAGGAGTTTAACTCTTTGTCATCTAGATGACATTTTCTCCTCTGTCATTTGTCTATTCAATTTGTTTATAATATCTGTTATGAAAATTTTTTTCATTGTATTTATTTCTCTGACTTTTGAAATGAGAAGTACATTCACATAATTCAAAAATTAAAAATAAATAAAACAAAGTTGTGCAGTGAAAAATCTTTTTCCCACCCCTGTGCACCCCCATTCAGTGCCTTTACTGCCCAACTGTGACAGATACTACTATTATTAGTGACTTATGTATTTTTCCAGAGTTTATTTTTGTGTATAGAAACAAATACATATATAGATAATATAGATGTCGACTTTTCCTTCTTTTATACACAGAAGGTATAAAATGATACACATCATTCTGTACCTTTTTTAAAAAAAAATAATAGTACATTTTGGAGTTCTTTCCATATCAGTACATAGAGACCTTAAAGCTGTAGAGTGTCTTGATAAGAAGAACTTTCCATCTTTTAAAATTATAAACATAATTTCTCATATTTCTTATATGTTGATAGTTTTAATTTTTACATTTATATATTTAACATCTGGAAATTATTATCATGAGGATTGAATTTAACATTCTTTCTTTCTCAAAAGGAGATCCAATTGTCCTAACACTGCTTATTGAAAAATCCATCCTTTTCTCACTGATTTGAAATGCCATCTTTACCCTACGATAAATTCTTATAAATGACTGTGTCTGTTTCCAAAATCTCTATTCTATTTCACTGATTGATTTGTCCGGGCCAGAACAGCACTGCACTGCTCTAATTTCGCCAATACTACAATGTATTTTGTTAACTGGTAAGGCAAATATCCTCTCGTCTTAATTCTTTTCTAAAATTTTCTCATTCTTTTCTTTTCTTTTCTTTTATAGGTGAACTTTATAACTAATCAGTCCAGTTCAAAAAATCTTGTTAAATATTGATTGGAGTTGTATTAAATTTATAGGTAAATTTGTAGAAAAATCTTTAAATGTTGACTTTCCATTTGGAGAATAAAATGTCTCTTTATTGATTGAGCCTTCTATGTTTTTCCTTTATAGGTCTTTTCTACTTCTTAAGTTAATTTCTAGTTACTTTATATATTCTTTGTTGCTATTAAGATGGCTGACTCCCTTTCTCATAATATTACCCAACTGATTATTTGTCTCTGATTTTTATAAATTTATTTATTTTTATTATAGCCTTTAATATAGAAAATTCCAAACATACACAGAACTAAAGGCAACATGCAATAAATCTTTGTGTTGCTATCACCCAGTCCCAACAGGCATCATCCCACAGCCAATCCCATTCCATCTGTATCACGTGCACAGTCCCCAGCAACTTCAGGTTATTTTGAAGCAATTATCAGATATCTCATTTCATTATACATTTCTAAAGGATACAGTCTCCTTTCTAAAAAAAGAGTATAACTACAATACCATTAGCATGCCTAAATAATATTAACAACAGTCTCTTAATATCATTAAATGTCCAGTGTTTACATTTCCCCATTGTCTTTATTTTATTTATTTATAAAATAAATTTATTTATTCATTTATGGCTGTGTTGGGTCTTTGTTGCTGCGCATGGGCTTTCTTTGGTTGTGGCGAGCAGGGGCTACTCTTCGTTGTGGTGCACAGGCTTCTCTCATTGTCGTGGCTTCTCTTGTCGCAGAGCACCGGCTCTAGGCGCGCAGTCTTCAGTAGTTGTGGCACGCGGGCTCAGTAGTTGTGGCGCATGGGCTTAGTTGCTCTGCAGCATGTGGGATCTTCCCAGACCAGGGCTTGAACCCATGTCCCCTGCATTGGCAGGTGGATTCCCAACCACTGCGCCACCAGGGAAGCCCCCCATTGTCTTTATTTTTAAAATTTATTGGAATCAGGCTATAACATATTCCAACACGTTGTAATTATCTGATATGTCACATATGTCTTTTAATCTATAGGTTCACCCCACCTCTTTGTTTGTTGTAGTTGCTGACAAATCTGCCCTCTTCTTCTGTCGAGTTCCCCACATTTGGATTTTTTCTGTGTGAATCCCGTGGTGCCTGTATTCCTTCCAGTCCCCTCATCAAGGCCTCTCAACTCACTTTGGTTGGTTGTGGCTCATTCTCCTGTGGATTTCCAGGAAAGGATCATGGGAACACGTTCCTGAGTTCTTGAATGTCCACAACAGCTTCTCTGCAGACTTCATGTTTGAATGTCAGTTTGATTGATGGGAAATTCTTGGCAATTGTGGGGTTCTTCTGTTCTGAGACTGACAGACACCCTGTTATCTCTCTCTGTGTCCTTCTGCACAGTGGCTGATACCGCACGGATCTTGTGGCCCTATTTGTCCCCCCCTCGCTCCTCCTGTTTGAGGTTGTTGGGAATATCATATCATCTACTTTTGTTGTCTATGTTATCTGTGGCTTATTGGTTATATGATTCTAGTTTCTCTTTTTTATGATGGGAGGGGGTATTCAGGGAGATTAAAAAAGCTCTATAATTACCTCAACTCAACAACTTACCAAAAAGTATGGCTTTAAAAATTTTTCTAGTCAGCCCTTCTGATTTTTTTAGGTGGAAAATCATACCATCTGCTTTTTATTCCCAAGAGTTTGTTCTTGTTCTCATACTTTTCCTCTGCTGATTTTGTTTTGTCTTCCCAAACTTCTCAAATCTCACTGAGGGTTCAATCTGGAATATTTTAGAAGTTCTGTCCATTACTGCTTTAATTCGGTTTTGGTGGGAGCAAATTGTTTTGATGACTCAGATATTTTATGTTTGTACTTTTAAGATTATCATCTAGGTTGGTAAGTTTTGGGAGGTGGTGTAGTCTCTATCAGTAGTTATGTGGACGACTGTCTGGCTTCCTGATGGGCTTCTTTCCCTTCCATGTGCCCAGCAGTGGCAGGCAGCTTTCGGAGGCCACGGTCTGAGTCTCCCTCAGATGTGGGGCTGTGAGAGCAGCTCCAGAGCTATTTCCTTTGGGATGTACCAGCAAGGAACAGGCTGGTGGGAGATGCCCTGATGGATGAGATAGGTAATTAGAGGACCTCACTTGGAAGTATTATTGGTGGCATTTACAGTGGTTGCTTACCATTGGTGATACTCAGTTTTGACTTAATAGTTATTTCTCCAACATCACCCTTCTCTCTCTCTCTCTCGAACAATTCAGAGGGAATATGAATGGGAGTAATGGCATTAGGGTTACACACACACACACACACACACACACACACGCACATACAAATGGTAATTTATAAATGTGGCCAATGTAAAAGGCAAATTACTTAAAAATCCAAGTACTTTAATAATTAAATGTGACAAATTGTTGTGATGCACTTCAGAATTGACAAGCCAGGCGTCTCAAAATCATAGCATCTTGCATGAAAATAAATGATTTCATAAACATAGTGCACTTCCCATAACACACTTTATGTGTTGCGTCATACTGACATAAATGCCATCAGTTAAAGAACCTGTGAGATTCTTCCATTGAACCTGGGTCTAGTCAACATTAGGTAAAAGTTATAAGAGGTATACCTTATAAGCGATTTATTTAACAACTCATTAGTTGGTTTACCTTGAGTTTGATCAGATACGATTCATCACTAAGTCCTCTTTATTCACGCTATGCATACAAAGCTGAACTGTGAGGAAATATCTTTATGACTTTTGTGGTGAGGACACTTTCAAGGACAGAGCTCATTTTAAATGAATATGATACAATTCATGATAATGAAGTTTACTCACTATTGAATTAGGAGAGCCCGAGTGAGGGCTATTGGCAGTGAAAATTCTCTCAGCTTTAACTTGGTATTATAGCCTAGAACTATGATCCACGTTATTTAGATGCCATGGTAGAAATGGGATCTAAAAATATCTTGGTAGATGTCCTCAAAGCAAAGCAGGAATTATTTCACAGGCAAAGATGGAGGAGGGGGACCTTCCTGTGTTCCCTCTAGATAAAAGGATTTTCAAGTGACACACGAGAAGGACACATTTTGACCATTATCTCTTTCTCTGGAAAGGCTGATGAAATGAGGACATTTTATTCGCCCTTAAACGAGACAGCAAGCCAAGTGTCGTTAAAGATGGCTCTGCTCCTGAATCATTAAAGGGCAGTAGAGGAGCGGCGATGAAATATGCCGTTTTTTGACATTCCGTAACATTGCCCTTCGCTGCAGCTGCCAACAGTGAGCAGCTGCTTCTCACATCCCCTGCCATTTCCTAGCTTCGCTGAAAGAGGTCAGCTCTGTTTTCTCAT
The DNA here is from genome assembly GCF_963455315.2 of Globicephala melas. Lineage (NCBI taxonomy): Eukaryota > Metazoa > Chordata > Mammalia > Artiodactyla > Delphinidae > Globicephala > Globicephala melas. The sequence goes on along the minus strand of NC_083324.2, from coordinate 98,636,829 downwards.
TACGATCTTTCTACCAGCTGGACATCTGGATTCCTAGTCCTTGTGTATCCTAATTCAATATTTTCTTTACTTCGTAAATGACATGGTGGACAGATTGGGCAACCTATGGTAAGAAACATTTTTAGTTTGGCCCCGTGACTCAGCCCTAGCAATTTAACTCAAGAAATCAGCCCATGTGATACAAGCATCACTGTACTTTTCCATTGAGCTAAGACAGAGGAGTGCTCTGTAGGACACAAAGAGAGAAGGGAGACAAGGAAGCAGAGGTCAGCTGTTTGTTCCTGCTTCCCCCAGTTTGCAGACATGTGACAAAAGTAATGCACCTAAACATGAAGAATAAATAGAGGGCCCTCCTTCTTTCAGTCACAGCAAAATCTGACGTTCTAGAGTTAGAAGATTTCACTTAGAGGGGTTTTCTAACTCTACCCAGGCAACTTGGTAAACATAAGTAAATAAATCTGAGACTGGAAATTCCCATTTAGATATTTGGGTTCAGTAACAGGAATATAATATCCAACAGGGCATCAGATGCCCTCACAAAACGAATCCTGAGGTGTTGGCCTGGGGTCTGCTTGGACCATGGTGGCCCAAGGCCAAGTTCTAGGACCACTCTGGAGAAGAGGCTTCTTCTGGGGTAGGTGTGAGGGATTCTAGGCCACAGGAAGGTCTAGAAGGAGACTCGGGGATGCACATTCAGGGCGGCCCCAGACTCTACTGCTGGAAAGGCCTTCATGCTCCCAGCTGTTGCTTTCTTCCCTCTGGAAGGTGTCTGGGATTCTACCTCTAGAGAGTCATCCTCTTAGCTTAGCTAATACCTCATGAAGCTGTCATTACTTACACATGAATGAGTTAGATTTTCCTCCTGAAAGATGCTTTTGTGGGGAGGGGGATTAGGGGTCAGGATGGAGAAGTCCTCGATTCAGATGAAGGTGGGAGGTTAGGGCTGGGGGGGAGGGATGGTGAAGAGGAAGGGGTTGGGCACCATGAAATGGGAAAAGGGTACTGAATATGGGCAAGTCCAATGCTGCAGGTAAACCGCGTTGTTATCAGTTTGCTTATGAGTAGCCTTGGTGAGAATCCAAAATGAGACTCTCCTGAAAAATTGTGTAAGGACTTGTGATGATTCGTGCCCCACACGTGGTTCTAAGGGACATGGGGTGCAAAAGAGATCGCTGCACCTCTCGGATATTCCGGAATGATTCAACATCTTAATTTTTCTGGCTTGATGTCTCTGTCACCACTGAAACAGCTCAGAAACACTGCTGTTTTAGTTTCTGAATATGTTCTAAACCCCTGGTCCTCCAAGTGCGGTCTGTGGACCTGAAGCATAGGCATCACCTAGAAGACTGTTGGAAATACAGACTCTCAGGTCCTACTCCAGACCTCGTGTATGCAAATCAACAAGATCCCCTGGTTTCTAGAGCACCTCTTATAATTGGCTGCACAAATATTCTTTGTCAGAACAGGACCAAGTGACCTTTGTAGAGAGATGCAGAGACAGTTGTAATTTCTCATTACCAGAGCTGAACTCCCCCTTGACATGGCCCTGAGTGGGATCTGACTAATGTGGTTCGTTTAGGCCACATCTGGTCTCACTGGCAAAAAGGATTAAGAGCTTCAAAGGGGAAACAACATCACAATACGTCTGCTACGGAGACTCTTTAGTCCTTGGATAAAGATATTTCATTCTAAATCCCGGAGCAAAGCCAAACACTTGTTTTCATTTGTGATTTTTTTGTTCATGAGCAGAAAAATGAATGGGCCCATGTGGCAGCTGGAAGGTCCTATGTACTATTCCAGCCCAAGAATGACTCACAGCCCCTGTTTCCTAGCTAGAAGAAATAGGAACTGACTTTCCCATTGGCTCCCTTGATGATATTGATAATATTAGGTGAGTATTATTAGAGCCCCAAGACTGTATATTGTAGAAACTCTGATCTAATGTGAAACGCAGAACCTTTTCATAAACATATAAGGAATTCTTTGTACTTAAGAAATCACACACCTTGTAACTTTAAGATGATGTACTAACTAAATTCGTCTTGTCATTTATCATTGAAGAAGGAAAAAAAACCGGTTGATCAAATAAGTCACATTGTGGTCAACGTCATCAACAGTACCTTGAAAGATTCCATCCTGCCTTTCAAGAGGCTACTGTTTTTTAAATTGAGGAAATACCTAGGAGAGCTTTTCTTTGTGAAGAAAAGAACTTAGTGCATCTGGGTTTTGTCTCCAAGTAGCTGGACTCGTGGTGTTTAGATCCTAAAGGGGGTGAAGCTCTTAAGATGAAGACTTTCTCCCCAAGAGGAGGAAGACACGAGTGAAGGGACTTTATCACCCGAGCCAGGACACCCTATGGTTAGAGCGGCCATCCGTCTGGGTTGTCCCGGACAGCCCAGTTTATGTCTGCTATCCCGAAGTAATAATTACTAGGCCCGTCTCTTCCTTTCGCCCAGCTTGGTTTGGACCTTAGATTTTAGATTTATAAAATTTCATAGGTTATAAAAGTTCTGTGTGGTCATTTATACATGGTTTATAAGATGGTCACTATTACGACCCATGTGGTCCTTCATGAGTTGGTCCCGCCTACCATTCCAATTTCCCGGGACTACTCGCTTCTCAGAATATGACATGTTTTATCCTCTGCGGCCTTGTGTGGGGCTCTTCTCTCTGCTGAAGGGAATTTATTTTTCCCACAATCTGCTCGGTCAATTCCGCTTTCTTCCAGGCTCTTCTCATGTTAACTCTCAGTGAAGGCTCCCTTAGAAACCTCCATTCTTTGGTGCTTTCCCAGTACTTTGGTGCACTTGTGGAGTATGTATGGAATGTGTCCTCAAGCCCAGAGTGCCAATCAATACAAGTTTGTGCAAGGGAGAGAGGGAAGGAGGGAGGAAGAAGGAAAGAAAGAAGGAAGGAAGGAAGGACAGAAGGGAGGAAGGAAGGAATTAAACAGGTATTGAGGACACGGGGAGGGGAGAGGGGAAGCTGGGACAAAGTGAGAGAGTGGCATGGACTTATATACACTACCAAATGTAAAATAGATAGCTAGTGGGAAGCAGCCACATAGCACAGAGATCAGCTCGGTGCTTTGTGACCACCTAGAGGGGTGGGATAGGGAGGGTGGGAGGGAGACGCAAGAGGGAGGAGATATGGGGATATATGTATATGTATAGCTGATTCACTTTGTTATACAGCAGAAAGTAACACAACATTGTAAAGCAATTATACTCCAATAAAGATGTTAAAATAAAAAAATAGGTATTGCCATTGTAGAGTCAATAGCTGCTAAAAACAAAAGCTGAATTTTGGGGGTAACTTTTATATGAGACTGTGAGATTTCTCTCTAGTTCTATGCCCATATTTATTTTCCCCTCGTCTTTCCGTCATTGTTGGTTGCTATAAACCTCCAAGGAAAACCTGAAATGTCTCGTGCACTTTTTAAGAGACAGAATAGGTGGAGAGAGGCAATGAGATTGCTTCTACTGCAGTGCTGCAGGAAGAGGACTCTGGCCAGAAAGAATAGGTGGAGACAGTTTTAAGAAGGGAGCAGAAAACCCGGTTCCTGAAGCTGGTGCATAAAATACAAAGCACAGCAGGGGGCTAGTCTGGAACTAAGAAGGGTCTCAGGTGTCTAGTTATAAGGTTGAATCTCAAAGTAATCGCTACATTCATTACAATACTATTTATATAAGGACAAAAATGAATACAAGGGAGTTCTTATTACATGAGGATCTCATTAAAAGATGGACGCTCATAAAAAGAAGGTCTTAAGATGTCAGTGCATTTGGCAAAATATATGTTTCTTCACTTCCTCAAGCAGTGTTTCTAACACGTGTTCCAAGGACCACCTGTACCAGAGTCACCTGGGCTGCTTGCTAAAATGCAGATTCTTGGGCCTTTCTCCAAACTCACAGAACTAGCGTTTCTGGGGGCAGCTGTGGATACAAAATTTCCACAGGTCCACGAGGAGATCCCTGTATTTATGGTAGGTTGAGAAGCACATGAAGGGAGCAGTTCATGGCCTCTCCTCACCATTTTGACCTTGGACAGAAGTGAGCTTCTTAGAGGAATAAACACTTTCATGTGATGGTTGAAGCGGAGCTAAAATAGCCCATGTGGCTGCCTGAAACTCCCTGGGAAACCTGGGCGGGGGTGGGGGTGGGGTAAGCCATGGTTCTTCTTTTGGGACCAGTCCACGAAGTCCTTCTCCATGTTACTACTAGGACTGGCTAAGGGGCTCTAGAAAATTCCTCTCCCATGTTTCTTTGCAGCAGAGGTTGAAAGCTATCGGCCCGATATCTTCTTTTTAAATTTCCTTCACCAAGGAAACAGGCATCAGATTTTCCAGCTAACTTATTTGGGCTAGGTTGTGAACTTCCATAACAAGCTCTGTCCAGCTTCTGAAAATCTGTGGAGGGTTAACTACGTGTATCTTTGCACTCAGTAGCCAGGAGATGAGATTCAGGTCAGGACATGGGTTTCCTCTGGAGAAGGAAACATTGCCACAGTGAAGACTCTTACAGCACAATAGTAGACCCAATATTTTAAGAATCCCTCTGCTTTCCAGCTGTCGGTCTATGTTGCATACATGTTAAATTGTAGTGTGTGGAGTTGTTGAAACTGTTCTTATTTTAAAATAATCTTTTCTATTATTTTTAGTCATTGCCCACAATCTCCTAAATTCATTATTATTCCCAATTTTCAAAAATCCATATAAGAGATTTGAATCCATGTAAGAAAGCAGATGTGTCTTTCCATGTGGTCTCTGCACTACTGAAGAACAAATTATTCAAAATGATGATTTCTGTATTATTTAAGTTGTCTGTTAAATGTTGCTTTTAAACCAGTACTTCTCAATTTGCCTAATGCCTGGAATTGTCCAGCATTTTTAACATGGATATTGTGATTGAACCCACATCTCTCTGGTTCTTAAAATTACATCTGATTAGTTCAAATAGCACATACGAAAGAAAGTCTGTATTTGGTTTGGGACTTAGAGAGTCGGGATAATTTGCTTAGATGGCTCAAATAAATTAATCAGTCAGATTTCCCCTTACTTTGTGCTGTGCACTGTCCTCCATGGTAACACAAGTGCACCTTAAGAGTAAACTTGAATAGCCTTTTTGAACATGAGGGATCGAACACAAGGCATAGTAAGGAAGCATCATTGAGACAAACAGCACGTGTAAGGGCGTTTTGCTTGTCGCTAGTATAAGCCAGGGAGGAATCACCAGACACGACGAATCACTACCATTAGGGTTTATATTCTGGTGTTGGCAGTCACTTAAAGGAAAGGTAAATTAACTATCTCAACGGAGAGGTTAGTCAAGTTGAATTCGCTCCAGCAGAGGGCACTGCATCTCTGTCCTTATGCATATACATTTAAATGACTATTATATACTATGAAATATGCCCTATATTACAGCAGTGTAAGACTGCTGTCTTACATAGAGCATATATGTGTATTTAACATTCCTTTAAGAACTTCTATTTCCCCAAAGGCTGAGAGGTTTCTTATGTATGAAAACATGGCCTGTAAATGAAACGTACATGGTAAAGCATTTAAATGAAAAGCAGGTACTGCATTGCTGTATATTCACCCATCCATATTAACGCATTTCTGGAGTAAGAAAAGTAGGGATTTTTCTTTTTCTTTTCTTTTTAGCATCACTTTTGGCTTTTAAGATAAGGTATGACTGCATTTTTAGGTTAATTTCTTGAAAACGACTTTACAGCTAAAACGCCAGAATAAATACTGATTTTAAGGTTTACTTTTGGCTCGTGCCTGACCGTAAAGCACCGACCTGGTGTCAGCCAGGACCGTCAGCTTAGGCAAAGGGCGCGGAGGGCCGTGGCTGCAGCGCTACCCGGGCCCTTTGCGTGGTGCGGTGCAGGTGCTCGAGCAGGTGCTGGTTAAGCCCCGAAAAACATCACAGGGAGAAGCTGCGGTGAGAACACTTCCCGCCCCTGCTCCCACTTCCTCCTTTCCAATCATTCACGTTCAAATGCGCCGGCTGCCAAGCAATTTGAAGCAGCAAGAGTATTAAACACAGCCAAGCAGTTTCTTAGAGTTGAGAACTCGGGCTTTTAAACGCAGAGCAACGAAGCTTTGCAATGCAGGGCTCATTTAGCTGCAGCGACGACGGAAGGGAAAGATCCTTTCTCTCCAATTAACCTGGAACACACATTGCTCGCCTCATGGTAAACATCAGGGTTTCTAGGGAATAGGATTTGATTGTTGAAGTCTTCTGAATTTCAGCCCCACTGGAAAATGAATGTGTCTTCCTCTGTCTTTATTAAAGGAGAGCTTGCCCTTGAATTGTTCTGAAAGAATTCACAAATTCCTGTTAGAGAATCCGCTGCTGCAAAGAGGGCTATAAATTGTGACACTTTCCTAAAGTGTAACAACATACAGGAAAATGTTGGATGTCAGCGGTCTCGATAATATATTTAGAAATATTTTGTTTCTAAAGTTTTAGTGACCAGAGTGCACTGGGGAAGGCCTGGAAGAAAGAGGAGAGATGCAGGCTGGACTCCACGAGATTCTAGATATTCCAGAAAGTCTGCAGAAGGCTAATTTCCTTCCTGGAAAACTGCTAACTTTTTAAAGACACATTCTCCCTCATTTCTTCTTACTTTATAAGGAATAAAGTTTCAATTTCTTACTAATACATTTTTTCTTCCAGTTTTATTGAGATGTAATTGACATACAGCTCTCTATAAGTTTAAGGTGCACAGCATAATGATTTGACTTACAAACATCATGAAGTAATTACTGTGATGTGTTTAGTGAACAATCATCTTATGTAGATAGAAAATAAAAGAAAAAGAAAAACAATTTTTTTCTTGTGATGAGAACTCTTAGGATTTAGTCTTAACAACTTCCGTATCTAACATCCAGCAGTGTTAATTGTATTAGTCGCGTTGTACATCACATCCCTAGTAATTATTTATCTTATAACTGGAAGTTTGTGCCTTTTGACCACCTTCGTCCAATTCACCCTTCCCCCACCCTCCGGTAACCACAAATCTGACCTCTTTTTCTATGAGTTTGCTTGTTTGGGTTTTTTTTGAAGTTTAATTGATTAAACCTATAGCACTATGTTAGTTCCTGGTGTACAACATAGTGATTCGCTATTTCTATACATTACAAAATGATCACCATGACAAATCTAGTTACCATCTGTCACCGTACAAAGATGTTCCATTATTAGTGACTGTTTTCTCCAAGCTGTACACTTTATCCTGTGACTCATTTATTTTGTAAGCTACTGGTATAGTTTCAGCAGCTAATGCCATTAATATCCACTTAAATACAGAGGCTCTCGGCAAATAGATATTTGCTAAATGAGTGGACTCTGGTAATGCAGGACTAAAGAAATCAGATCGTTTCCCACCGCTGTGGCTTTGCTGAGGCTGTTTCTGCTGCGTTAAACGACCTCTCCCCTTGTCTGCGCCAAGTTTAATCTTTCCACCCCATACTTATAAGAGGTTATTTTAAAAAAACAACAATCTAGTTTTGGCAAGGGTGTGTATGGTGAAAAGGGCAGCCTGTCCACTACTGGATAGGATGTAACTGGTTTTACCTTTCTGACAAACAGTCAGTATGAGCCAGGAATTTCCCTTCAATAGATTAGTTGTACCAAGAAGCATGGGCAAAGATTTTTGTACCAGTGAATTAATTGAAATATTAATTTTATAATGGGTCTTGGCTGGGTTACATCTAGACTAGGAAATGAATGGAGCTTGAACTAGGTAGGCAAGCCCTGTCCTGACATCTGTTTAGCATCTGATGAAACGGAAACTGAGACGTTGTCTGAAGGAGCAGTGCAGATGGAATTAAAGAAAATCATTATGAAAAATTTCAAGCACACACAGAAGTAGAGTAATTAGTAGCGTAAACTTCCGTATACCTATCGCCCAGATTTAACAACTATCCAAATTTTGCAACATTTGTGCCTATTCCTTGATTTTCTTTGCTGAAATATCTGCAAGCAAATCACATTTAGCACGCCGTTTCATCCCTATGCACTTCAGCGTGCACCTCTCAAAAATACTAACTTTCTTATATTCTTAATGCTACTATCGCCCCTAACAAAATTAATATTTTCTTGGTGCCATTCGATACTCAGCTCATAACCAAGAAAAAAATTATTTGGGAGCGAGAGGTTAGGATCCAAACAAGGTCCATCCATCGCCTTTGGCTGTTAGGGGATGGAAGTATTAAGAGTATTTTCATTCGCGGTTCAGATATATACAGGCTTCTCAGCTAAGCAAGACAGGTGTAGGGTAATGGAAGAGAGATTGAAGGGGAGGAGAGTGAAGCCACTGGAAAACAGAACGTTTTCCAGATGTTTCACAGGAGACTCTGGAGGTGTGGCACCAGTAAGACCTAGACAGTCAGTGGAGGAAGTCTGGCAATGACTGATGTGGGGCAGTCACAAGTGGCGGCGGGCAGAGCTCAGAGAGGGCGGGGCCAAGGAAGCGGGTGAGGCCAGGGGTGGGGCTTGTCTGTCCTGGAAAGTCTTTAGTTTTTCTTCACTTTTCAAGGATAGTTTCACAAGATACATAAGTCTATGTTGATGGGTTTTTCTTTTTTGTTTCAGCGTTTTAAATGTTTCACTTCACTTTCTTCTTTTTTAATATTTAATTTATTTATTAAATTTTAATTTTTTAAAATTAAAGTATAGTTGACTTACAATGTTGTGTTAGTTTCAAGCTCTTTATATGTTAGACTGGCAAGGCCAGTGAGTTTGACATGGCAGAGTCTGGGGCAGTTGAGACCCGTGGAAGCAGGATATAGGATATTTTTATAGACCCCCCTATAAAAATGTGGACATTGATATGGATAAAGCGGGGATTATTTTGAATGTTGCACAGGTTTAGGAAGAGTTTAAAATTATTGTCTTTGTGATCATCAATTGCAAAAAACATTTAATAAATGCTAAGTTGGGATATAAAAAGCAATCAAGAATGTTCCTTGTCTTCAGTGGGCTTTAAGTCTAGATGAGGAGACAACACTTATGCATAGGAAAAAAAATAACAACAGAAGATATATCTACGTGTCTAATTTGTCTATGTGTCTAATGATACAGGGATACTGAGGAAGGATTTAAGCTTCAGAATTCTCCTTTGAGATAGGGATTTTAATACCAAGTTTATAAGACTATCAGGATAAAGACGTATTTTGGCAAGTAGCAACAAAAGGCTTCTTAGGCATTATACATCTTTATAAAGGTTAGACTTTTCCCTCCATTGTAAGTGGGGCAGTCCATATTTATAAAAGGTTGAAAATCATGCATAAACTTAATGTAGATCATACACACTCAAATAAGATTTCTTCTGCACTGAGAAAAGTTTGACTCAAGTACAAACGTAAATTTAAAGTTGAGGTTCTGCTCTATAGCTTTAAATGAACCAAATCACAAAAAACATTTCTGAAATATTTTAGTTTGTGGATCAAAGTCTGAGTATTCTTAAATCACTCGTAAAATTGTCTTGTGCTCATCTAGAAACAATCCATTCTATCTAGTAATTTAAAACACTAGTTTTACACAGTAGCTTAGTAAGTTCTTTTCTTAAAGATACAGAGTTTTTCTTAAAAAGATTATGATTTCCTTTGGTGAGGGTCTCTTGGTGGTAAACTCTTCCAGTTTTTTTATTTGAAAAATGTCTTTATACACTCTCATTCTTGAAAGAGAGTTTCACTGGGTGTATACCTCCAGGTTTATACTCTGAATTTTAGGTTGGCTCACTCAAGGTATTATTCCACGCTGTTCTGTCATCCATTAGTATAACTATCTTTCCTTCTAAGTAAACTCTCTTTCTCTCTGGCTGCTTCTAAGATCTCCTCTTTGTCTTTGGTGTTTTGTATCTTCATGACAATGTACTTAGGTGTTCGTTCCTTTTTATGTATCTTGCTTGATATCATTGAATTATTCTAAATCTGTCACCACACAAAGTTGTTACAAGATTATTGACCATATTCTTTATGTGTACATTGTATCCTCATGACTTATTTATTTTATAGCTATGAGTTTGTATTTCTTAATCCCCTTCACCTATTTTGTCTGCCCTACCCCTACCCCGAGCAACCACTAGTGCGTTATCTGTATTTACAAGCCTGTTTCTATTTTGTTTTGTTTTTGTTTTTAGATTCCACATGTAAGTGAAATCATACAGTATTTGGTTTTCTCTGTCTGACATTTCACTTAGCATAATACCCTTCAGGTCCATTCATGTTGCTGCAGATGGCAAGATTTCATTCTTTTTTATGGCTGAGTAATATTCAATTGTGTATATATACCACTTCTTCTTTATCCATTCATCTATCAGTGGACACTTAGATTGCTTCCATAGCTTGACTACTGTCAATAGTGCTGCTATGAACATAGGGGGTTACACATATTTTTTCAAATTAGTGGATAAATACTCAGAACTGGAATTGCTGGATAATATGGTAGTTCTAAATTTAGGTTTTTGAAGACCCTCCATACTGTTTTCCACAGTGGCTGTACTAATTTTCATTCCAACCAGCAGCGCATGAGGATTCCTTTTTCTCCACATCCTCGCTGACACTTGTTTCTTGTCTTTTTGATAGTAACCGTGTGCACTGGTGTGAGGTGTTATTTCATTGTGGTCTTGATCTGTGTTTCCCTGATGATCAGTGATACTGAGCTAAATTTTCATGTGCTTGTTGGCCACCTGTGTGTCTTTTATGGAAAACTGTCTCTTCAGGTCCTCTGCCCATTTTATAGTTGGGTTGTTTTTTGGATATTGAGTTGTGTGAATTCTTTATATGTTTTGAATATCCACCCCTTGTCAGATATATCATTTGCAAATATCTTCTCCCATTCAGTAGTCTGCCTTTCATTTTGTTGATGGTGTCCTTCACTGTGTGAAAGCTCTTTAGTTTGATGAGGTCCCGTTTGTTTATTTTTGCTTTTGTTGCCCTTGCCTGATGACACACCCCCCAAAATCGCTAAGACTAATGTCAGAGAGGTTACTGCTTATGCTTCCTTCCAGGAATTTTATGGTTTCAGGTCTTACATTTAACCCATCAATCTATTTTTATTTTGGATATGGTGTAAGAAAGTGGTCCAGTTTCATCCTTTTGCACGTAGCTGTGCAGTATTCCCAACACCATTTATTGAAGAGACTGCCTTTTCCCCATTGTATATTCATGCTTCCTTTGCCATAAATTAATTGACTATATAAGCATTATATTCTCTGTTCTGTTTCATTGATCTAAGTGTTTGTTTTTGTGCTGTACCATACTCTTTTGATTACTATAGCTTTGTAGTTTACTTTCAAGTCTGGGAGCATGATACCTCCAGCTTTACTCTTCTTTTTCAAGATTGCTTTGGCCAGTCAAGGTCTTTTGTAATTCCATACAAATTTTAGAATTTTTTTTTCTAGTTCTATGAAAAATGCCACTGGTATTTTGATAAGGATTGCATTGAATCTGTAGATTGCTTTGCAGTATGGACATTTTAATGCTATTGATCCTTCCAATTCATGAGCATGGTATATCTTTCCATTTATTTGTGTCATCTTCAATTTCTTTCCTCAGTGTCTTATCATTTTCAGAGTACACTTCCTTGGTTAAATTTATTCCTAGATTCAAGTTTTTTGGTTGTTTTAAGGTTGTATTTTCTTTACTCATATTTTTGAATCTCAGTTTTATTTTTTGTTACATATTAATTTTATATTCAGAAGTATTAGTGGTTCTGACTTTGTTGTTCCTTTTTTTCCTGCTGGCTCTCACTCATAGTACTTATCTCCATGTGTACTTTTGAGGAAGACTTTGAGCTATGAATTCATTTCCTTCAACTTTTATCTTTGGAAATGCTTTGAGACTCACATTGAAGTTCTGTTTCTTCACAGAGGGTTTGCATTATTTCTGCTAGTTTCCTGAAGCACTAATTATCTTAGATTACAGTAAATTAAATTATGCATTTGAGGCTTTTTTGGTTTGCACGTGGTGTGAACTTGGTCTCCAAATTTGTGTAAGAATCAACTTGTTGTTACAAATTCTTAAGGCAAGTTATTTGCCTCTTATTTAGTACAAGAGTTAAGTGAGGAACGTTTCCAACTAAAGGTTTATTTCCTCTTCACCCTTACAGAAAAGCTCTACACTTTTGGGGGTCTCAGCTTTATGTAGGTATTTTCTATTTGATTCCTACTTTGGTTGAACCCTAAATTTTATTGCCTGTTTCCCATGATCCATGTGGCTCCCACTGTGGAGGCCCAAGATCACTAGAGTTTGAAAGTCAACCTCAGGGAAAAGCCAGTTTGGATGCCTTTTAATCTAAACTTTTCGCTTTCATGCTGACTTTTTTCATGCTGACTTTTTTCCTTTGTAACTTCTTTGCTTTTTTTTTGGTTTTTGTTTGTTTTCTTTTTCTTTCTTTCTTCCTTCCCTTTTTTTTGGCTAGTGCAGCATGAATTTAATATCTTTTATATTTTACTGAGGTCTCATATTATTTACCTTTACATAGCCTTGTTATAAACCATTTGGCAGTGTCTATCAAAATAGAAGTTCATATGTCCTTTGAACTAGCAATTCTACTTCCAGAAACTTCTTTGGCAAAGTACTCACATGTATAAAAATATATGCATATCTTTTTGTTCACTGCAGCATTATTTGAAACAGTGAAAAATAAAGTGTTCATTAATGACTACACCATGCTATGGAGTAATGCTAAGCAATCATTAAAAAGAATGAGTAGAACTGCTTAGGATGATCTCCAAGATTTATAGATAGATGGGAAAAAGCAAAGAAAAAAGAACTCCTTAACTCTTCAAAGCACCTTCTAATTTTCAAATTTTATTTTTGATGTCTCAAAACATTCATAATAGAAGCAGTAGTAGCAACATTATATGCCAAAAAATAATAAAAAATAATAATTTGCTCTGCTGAATGCCTTTCATCTCTAGATTTCAAAGAGCATATATTATCATACCATTGAAGCATTAACAGACTAAACATTTATTATACGCATAAAAGATGAGATAATTTAAAATTTTCAAAATAGAATATTGACATTATAAAGGGCTTTTTGAAGCAAAAGCAATCAAATCTTTTAGAATTTTTTGACGGGTAGATAATTTCATCCACTACAATATTTTCCTTTATAATACCCAGAGACCATATACCTTTTACAAAGGACTCTAATTTTGCTGAGCACTATGGGTAACTTTTAAGTGACTAGAATAGAATTATTTCTTCTGCTAGACATTTTAAGATTATTAATATAGTGAAGTACTGATACCGTATTTTACCTACTAGGAGGAAATGATATTTTAGTTAGATAAATGACACTGTGGAAGGAGACAAACAACCTCTGTTCTCTAGGCAATTGTCGTATAACTAAAGCCAGTCATCACAAAGTACATAGGAAACTTTATGAAGCAGTTTGATTAAAAAAGAAAGAAATGGAAAAAGATGCAGTAATCTTGATTAATCATCCTTGAATAGATGAAACTACATATTTTAACCAGACACCTAGAACTTTTGATAATAATTTTAAAAAAGCCCACTGGATTTCTACTACCATGGGGGAGAAGCTGTAACACTTTTGGAATGAATATAAATTTGAACCAATTTGTCCTTCAGTGAAAGCTGTACTTTAACAATCTGCTTCTTCACTGTGTCATGAGACACACTATTAACTTGTAATGTGTAGAATCTTCCCGAACGCAAAGCTTATATCTGCATAGTTCTCAGTTCTCAAGAGTGAGAGCCACGCTGTTAGAAAGAGTTAAGAAACTCTCAACCTAACATAGAATAGGATGATAAGATAATAAAATCTGTGACAGTTTTATGAGTGATTTGTGTAGAATAATACTGACACATACATCAGGATATACTAATGATGCAGTCCATATTCAAAGTTTACTTTTACAGCTTCTCGAGTCTCTTGCTTTTCAAACCATTTGGGTTTTCCCCTTCTTCCTTTTCTAGGCTCTGAAACAGCTTATATAGTTTGGGAATTTAATTTCTTAAACGTTTGAGAAATGTAATTGTAAACCATTCTAAACCTGGAGTGTTTTGAGGAGATACTTCATTTTCCCAGATATTTCCAAAGTTATAATCTGTGCTGGCTTCAACTTCTTCTTGAGTCATTATGGCAGCTTTCAGTTTTGCATAAAGTGGTCTACCTTGTTGCGATTTTAATTTTTTTAAGCAAAAATTATACATTGTGCTCTATTATACTTTTAAACTCTCTTCTATCCCTCTGTTCTGTGTTTACTTGTTTATAATTTTGTGTTTACTTGTTTATAATTTTGTGTTTTTTAACAGTTTCACAGAATTTTTATTTAAATATAAGGGATAGGACATATATCTGGAAAGACAAACCCAAACATTCATAGCAAGTATCCCTGGGTTGTTGGATTATAAGTGATTTCTTCTTTATTAATATTTTCAATGCATTGTGAATGCATCAATTTTTAAATAAGGGAAAATGTAATTTTTTAATGTCTTCATTTTATTCACACACTTTAGTGGTTGTTTCTCTGGGTGTAGAATTTTCCCTTGGTCCTTTGAACTTATTATTTCATTGACTTCAGGCTTCTATTTTTCCAGTTGAAAAGTCTGTTGACAGTCTGTTGTTTCTTTGTAGGTAACTTTCTCTGGTTGCTTTAAAATTTTCCTCTTTGATTTCAGTCCTACGCAATTTCACTAGAATGTTTCTATATGTGAGTTGATGTTTATTTATCCTGCGTGAGACTCAGAATTTCTTCTATCTGAAGCTTATCGTTCTTCAATTCTGGTAAGGTTCTAACATTTTTACATTGATGTCCCATTTTATTTATTCTTTTCTTCTAGAATTTCTGTTAGACACACCATATCTTCTTGTTTTATTCTCCATGTCTACTAACTTTGCCATCATGCCTTCCATCTTTTTATCTCCTTTTGTTGCTTTCTGAGTAATTAAAAAAATGTTATCCATTTCATTAACTTTCTCTTCATAATGGTCATAATTATTATTTAACATACAAAGAGTTGTTTATTAAAAATCCTTAAATTCTAGAAGTTGAATTGGTACATTTGCAAATCTACTTGTTTATTTCTCAGCTGTTTCATGTCTTTTATTATTTTGAACACACTTAATTGGTATTCTTTCTTTGGTCATCTATTATCTTACATTCTTGAGAATTCTAAACCTACTGTCTATGTCTACTGACTCTTGCCCATGGTGAATTATCTTCTCAACAGTTTTGTAATTTTTATGCAGATTCATTTTGTTTGGACTTTCCCCTGTGGAGCACCTTGCGGTCTGGGGTATGGATGCGTCCTTCCAGAGTGATGTGGGTTTGGCTCTGACACAGCCCTAGGGGTATCAGCAACCCAAGATGAATTTCATTTTATTATTTCTTGGTTTTGCCTGAGGTTCTGACTACAAGAGCGGCGAAATTGGAATCTCAAACTTGTATGATGTTCAAGGTTGGGTTTTAGAAATCTCAGAAGAGACCTATTTTTTCCACTCAGAACCCATTAGGTGCAAACGACCTTTATCTTCCTGTTCTAATTCACCCTTTAACTGAGGATGCAACCCTTCAAAAGTTCTAATTCAGGGGAAAAAAAGTTGAATTCGATAGTTAGGGGTGGTATGCAAGAGCAAAGATAAGTAAATGGGAAACATGGGGTTAAAAATAACCTATCTGCACCACAATAACAATACTAACACGACTTGGTGGCAGGATATGGCTGTCTGCTATCATTGCATATGATGTGAATGTCTCTATGGAAATTCAAGAAACTCTACAGGTAAACTGTGGGAACTAATAAAAACACTTGGTAAAGTTGTTAGATATTGATCTATATACAGAAATCAATAGCATTCTTCAACAGTAGCACCAGTGATTGACAATGTGATTGTAAGAAAGACAACATTTACAATATTATCCCAAATTGTAAGACTATATCAGGAATACAGCTACAAAAAATATGACGCCTTCATGGAGAAAATTAAAAACATTTACTGTAAGACATAAAGGAAGATGTAAATAAATGTTGAAACATACCACCTTCCTGGATGAGAAGATAGTGTTGCAGGGGTTTTAATTCTTCCCAAACAATTTATCAATTCAATGCAATTCCAATAAAAATCTCACTCATCAACAATAAAATTCTCATAAAATTATTCATGGAACTCAATACGCTTTTCCTAAAAGTCACGTGGAAAAGCAAAGAGTCAAAAAGAGTAAAAAATTTTTTTTGAAAAGCAGTGACATCAGTGGTAAAAGTACAAAAGCAGAAGCAATAGAAGCTGAAAAAGGAGAAGGGAGGTACGAGACAGATAAAGACGTTATATAACTATAATAATTAAAATGGACAGTAACGTAAGGGAGGGGGGAGTAAGTAAAAAAGTAAGTGAACCAGGTGTTCGGAGAATTATATTACTGGGGAGGCGGTTCAGGGAATCTAAGGTGCAAAATATTTATGATGATCATAAAATAGGCATCTTCCAATTTCCCATGGTTTACATGGAACTGAGGCTAAGACTGAGTATTCTGGACCGCTAAAGAATATTACTGGCTTCACTAACTCCCAATAAAAACAAGCAAAATAGAACCTACTTCACAGGTTTGTGTCTGTCTTTTATGATCTTTATGGTCAGGTCCTTTATGGAGAGGGGACAAGAACCCAACTCGAATTTGCGCAGCAAAGGTAGTAAGTTTGGCTCACAGAACTGGGGAGTCCAGGGGTGATAACAGTCAACCCATGCAGGGCCAGGCACTGGTATGAGGGCTTCTCTTCCATCCACCCATTTAAGCCTCACAACAACCCTAGTGAGATGGGTTCTGTGATCACTCTCGTCTTACAGGTGAGCAAAGAGACGCAGAGAGGTAAACAGAGCACCGAGAGATACATAAGTTGTGTCTTCTTGTCCATGGCCAATAAAGGACTTGGGAAACGGAATTCTAATATAGATTTCTAACATATTTGTTCAGGGGTGTGCGGTATAAACTCCAGTTCCGCGTCTCCTCTGAAACCTTCGGGGTCTGAATTGTTCACTAACACTTTGGAATGTTTGGTTTATTTGGGGAAACCCCAAAGAAGGGCTAAACTCTTCATCTAGTTTGATGTGGAGCAAACATAGAGACAGCATGTGTGGAAGAAAGAACCCAGGGGTAAAGGACAAAATGGCCTCTGGGTCATACTAAATTGTTTGGAGATTGCTCTGTGATTAGGGAGCCTTCCGTAAGTTTCTGTGCAGAGGCTAATACAACGAAAACAGGGTTATGGGGCATTTCAGGCGATATGCCCAGGAAATAAAAGGTGGAAAACTTGGAGGCAGAGAGAGCAGTTAGAACATTGTGTGCTGCCTCAGCGTGACTCTAGGTAAAGTTAGATTAACTCAGAAGCATAGGGTTGTGGCCATAAAAAAAGCAAGAAGACGTGGATGAGGAAGGCATAATCATAGACAAATCAATGGCACCTGGTGATGGAGTGCATGTTTGGGGAAAGAGAGTGGGCAAAGTTTTTGCTGCTTGTGGGATCTTAGTTCCTTGACCAGGGATTGAACCCGGGCCCTTGGCAGTGAGAACGAGGAGTCCTAACCGCTGGACCACCAGGGAGGAAAGTGGGCAAAATTAAAGTTAACTCTGAAGTTTTAGCTTGGGCGATTGAGGGAATGATGTCCTTGGAAAGAAAAGAAAAATTACAATAAATAACAGGTGTTAGGGGAAAAAAAACCAGAATTCAATTTTAGACAAGATGAATTCAAGGTGATGGATAAGAAACGGCATCAGTTAGGGTTCTTGGAAGCAACCCAAATCAACTCCGGCTTAAGTGGCAAAAGAAATTTTCAGAGTGAGTTTGCAGAGTCTTCAGGAGAATCTGAAGAACCAGGCTTAGGCTACTCACCCTGAAACAATGTCCCAAATCTTGAGGTCCCCCCGGCACTGCCTCTGAGCCTGGGCACTGCAGGATGCCCTGTGTTTCGGCTGAGCTTCCGTGGAGTAGAGTGTGGTGAGTAAGTGTGGGACAAGGTCATGAGCCCCGGGAAAATATCAAAATTTCTAAAGAGGTCAGAGTTGGCCATCCCAGCCATTCAAGACAGTTACAGGGGAGGAGCGAGTGGGTGGTAATGAAGGAAGACAGGAGGTGTGGTCAACTCTTTCATAAGCATTGTAGAGTACACACTGCACAATTGCAGGCCCCTTATGGAGAGCCCGGCTCTGGAGTGCTGTTCAGCAATTAGCTTTATGCATTTTCCTGAATATTTAATGTTTTCTGGCCGGGGCCTGGGCAGTGAGGGGGCAACCTCTATCAATATTTGAAACCTCTGGTTAAGTATAGAAGCTCTGCTTGAGTTTCTGCTGATGTCTGCGTGACTGTAGATCACGATCATGGCTCTTTCGAGACTGGTTTACAGGGGAGACCCCGGACGTGCAGACGGACAGGTGAACTTCTTCAGGATCCACAGAACCGGGTCAAGAAACTAGTTCTCCTGAAATTCTGGTTGAGTCAGAAATTGCATTTGAACTTGATATTAGGCCATTAGCTGTGCTCTCTGGGATGGGCCAGAAAGGGGGTGAGGTCTTTGGAACAGATTTAACTCCCCCAGGGGTTTTCTGTGCCACAGGAGTGCAAGGTGTGTCTGGGTCTGGGGTTCCGCTGGGGCGTGAGGGGCAGGATGCGGCAGAGAGCCCTCGGGCCAGGGGCGCTCAGCTCCCAGTTGGGGACCATGATGTGACTTCATTACCTACAAGTTGCTGCATCCTCTGCGGTAAAAATTCAGTCCACTGCCTCATTAAAATGTGGTCAGAAGAGACCGCCGCTTCATGGTCAGTGCAGATCCCCCAGACGGATGTGTTGTCAGTTGGTGTCTGTCTTGTCAGAGGGCCTCAGACGGCCCAGGGTAAATTCTAAGAAGTGTTAAAGGGAGGTGAGCTGGTGGGGTCAGGGCTGTCAGAGAAGTGGGGAGAGGCGAGGGGCGGGGCTGGCAGGTTGTGTGAAGCAGTGATCTGAGTGAGTGAGCTGTCTTGAAGGCTTATTTGTTGCAGTTTTGTGAAGTGAGCCTTTCCAGATGAATTTGAACAGATCATGTGAACAGCTGATGGCCACCTGATCCTCTCACGTCAACGTGATCTTTCTTTTAAAATTCTAAACTCTAGTCCTGTCTCTCTGTTTCACATGGATCTTAGGGGTTTCCATGAAAGCTGTCACGTATTTTGTCACCTAAAGGGGTACTTCATCCACTGGGAAGCACCGTATAAATGTTAGTTATTTGTGTGTGTAGCACAAAAGGATGTCGATGTAGAGCAGTCTCAGTTTCTGAGATCCCACAGGCCTAGAGGCCAACCAAGCCCACGTTTCAAAGTGAGGGCTGAGAAGTCCATCCTGTCACCCGCCACTCACCTTCCAGGCTGCAGGACTGGGAGCTAAGGATTTAAGGAAAGAGGTGAGAGATTAGCAAGCAGCGTCCTTCAGAGTTGCTGGAAGGCTGTGGCATTTCCCTTCCCTGAAGCTACGTGAGAGGAGCTTCCGCAGGAGCCAGGAGAAGCTGACTTTTGTCCCCTGGAGTGTGTAGGATGCAGACTGATGACTAGTCCTACCTGTGAAGGTGAAAGGCATGCTGGTCTTCACTTGCCTAGCAAGGGAATGAGGAAAGAAGACTAGCTTGGACGTGAACATCACTCCCAGAGATGGGGGACCAAAGATGCATGCTTTGCCTGGGGACTAATAGTGGATGGTGCCGGTCTAGGGGCAGCACAGAGGTGCCATCCAAGAGAATTGCCTGCAGAAGAGGAGGGTACTGGCAGATACCAGAGGCCGGGTGAAAAATCACAAGTTTCCAGGTAGCGCTCATATGAAGGAGGTTAAATTTGGAGGATGCCCATGGTGGGTGCCCCATCGCGTCTCTCCCAGTGGGCTAAGACCTCTCTAACTCCTCGCCTCTCCTCCCTCCCCATCCCTTCCCACTCCCTGCCACGGAACAGTTTGGCGCCTAGGGGAGGAGGGACAGAAAAACCTGGCTGGCAAATAAAGAGGCAGGTGACATGCCCACCCTTCCTTACCTGCTTCACCTTTGAAGTACGACAGAGCTGGAGGGAAGCGGAAGGTAGAGTACAGTGTTACGGGATTTTGACTTTGACCTAGATACTAGAATTGCTGAAATGAGACTGTTCCTATAAGTAACATGGACCCAAGTCTTTTTGTTATCTGAGAGGGCCTGGAGAGAGGATGAGTCCTGCAGGATGTTTCATCCAGGGGCCAGGAACACACGAGCCCACAGTTAAATTTGAGCTGCCGTTAAGGGCACAGTAAGAGGGAAGAATAAAGTTTTCTGCTTGGACCCTATAAAAGTGCCACTAGTTCAAAGAAGTGATTGCAACAGACTCCTCGAGGGCAGGGAATATGTCAGAGACTCCTTTTTATCCTTGCACTGCTAAGAATGGATAGTTCTTGAGCGGTAGATCTCCTTGTTGAAAGCTGGGGCTTTGCCTAAAGCTTGTAGAGGGCGCACCAGAATTGCCTGCAGGGCTCAGCAGAACACAGCTTGCTGGGCTCCACACCCAGAGCTGCTGATTCTGTTGGTTTGTTGAGATCTGGGGGAAGGAGCCTTTTCTAATGGACATGTTCCCAGGTGAGGCTGACACCACTGGTCAGGGGACCACACTTTGAAAGTACTAAAGGAAATAGATCAGCGAAGGCGGGGCTCTTTGTCAATGAGCTTAGCCATTCATTGGTTCATAAATTAACTCAGCAAGTATTTACTGAAGGCCTGTCGTGTGCTGTGTGCAGGTGCCCGTTGGGCCTGGGACCATCTAGTTACCTAACTTGTTCGATGACGCTGCAGCCTTCCCACCAGGCAGGAGGAACGAGCAACCTCAGCTCAGAAACATCCTCTCCCACTCACATCAGTCTCACGCGATGGTTTCGGTTTCCTTGCTTGGCCTAGTTCTGGTTGGAATCAAAGCCCTGCTTCACATTTAATAGAGGCTTTTGTTCTCCCTTCACACAATATATTGATTCTTATAATTGGGCCTTTTTGCTTTTTCCCAAACTACATTACCCACATTAACAGCTAGCTTGAAATGCCATTATAAAACCATACGGGTCTTAGTGGAAGAGAAAGAAAGGAAATGAGCCTCTCAGAGCTCCAGCTCTTCCAGTAAGGCGCTCCGTGGATGGGGAGGTCGGCAGCGTTTGCTTTTCCGCCTCTCACTGGCTGCAGGTCCCCCACAGTTTTCTAGCCGGCAGGCCAACTGCTTATCCAGCCCTGCCCTGCACACCAGGAACGTTAGAATGTGGTGGGGGAGAGGGTCCCCTATGTTCTTACTCCCTCTTTGCTAATGAGACCTCCAGCCTGTGAGTCTGTGTGTACATTTGCACACAGGGCCCTTAGCTTATTGCACGGGAAAGAGGGCTGCACAGCCCTGGAGAAATTCCCAGGTTAGCACAGCAGACCTCGTTTTAGTGGCTAGCGTTCCTGGGCTCTTTATGTAGCATTTTGGGCTTACTTAGCCAAGGGCGTCTTTGGTCATTCCAATGCTCCCAAGTTGTGGTTTTGACCTTTTCATTAGTATCAAGGAGATTTTGAACGTAGGTAATGACTTTTATTTGAGGGTTTTCCCCCCTCATCGTTTACTACTTACAGACAAGGGCAGTGAGGAGAGAGGAGAAAGCATCAAAGCCAAGAGAAGTTCTTCAGAAGAACAGTGCCTCACAAATCTAGACCGGGTGACAGGACCTTTGCTTTCCAGGTCCTGACACAACACTGGACACAGTTAGGGCCTGTATGTGTGCTTTGGTAGAACTCAATTCAGCCTATTTTTACTGAAGATCTGCCAAGGGTAAGCCGTCATGACGCGCCCTGGGTGGGGCAGCAAAATGGAAATGCAATCATTAAAAAGTCATAATCTTTGCCCTCTCGTTGCTCAAAGAAGTTATTGATGGTTACATTTATGTGTCAGCCTGGCTGGGCCATGGTGCCTGCATGTGTGGCCAGACATTATTCCTGATGTTTCCGTGAAGGTGTTTTTTGGATGAGATTAACATTGAACTCGGTGGACTTTGAGTAAAGCAGATTGCCCTCCTCAATGTGGGTGGGCCTCATCCAATCAGTTGAATGCCTGACTAGAACCAAACACTGATCTACTGGCCTACCCTGCAGATTCTGGACTTTCTAACACCCATAACCATGTGAGCCAATTCTTTAAAAAAGAAAGAAATGTATTTATCTCCTATTGGTTCTGTTTCTCTGGAGAACTCTAATACAGAGATTTGCACAAAGACACCCAGTAGATTGCATCATTGGGTGTATAGTGTAAGGAAAGTTATATGGGACTTGTTGAGAAGGGCCCTGAGGTATAGGTATAAGGTCCACACATGATGTGACCGGGAAGGGGATCTGCAGCAGAGAGCTCAACCTAAGCAAAGTGCAGACTCTCTTCCGGGAATGGCAGAGTCTAGGTGCCTGGAGGACCCAACGTGAAGGGGGTCGGTGGGAGATGAAGATGCAAGTGTAACTGAGGCAAATTGTAGAGAAGGTTAAGGAATTTAGATTTTATTCTGTATGTAGTAAGCATGTAAAAAAGAAAGAGGGCACATACTTCTACTTGGGACGAGCATTCTGGTAAGTATATGGTGAGATTTGTATCAAAAGGAAGGAAGAGACAATTTAAGAGGAATTGGAAATTGTGTGTAACAGACATAGCCTATTTATTTAAGGAAGCAGGGGAGTAGAAGGTAGGAAAGCTAGAATGTGTAAGACCAGCTCCCTAAGAAAGAGGGGAGACCCCAAATACTCAGAAGTAGAGAGAAAGGAGCAGCAGAAAAGGAGGCAGACATGCTGGAGAGTGACGTTTTTTAGGAGGCTTTAAGGAAGTTTTGTGTTTCAGGGTCAGGGACAGTTTCATCTTCTGGACTTGGTGCAGAGTCCCTGTTAAGGTTTCGTAGTTCCTCTTTGAAGATGAGTTCATCCTGGGCTGTCTTCTCAGGAATAGAATGGATTTGACCAGATCTAACTCCAGCAATGCTGATGCTGTATTATCAAAACCATGCACTTATTTGTGCATGCATGCGTGTGTGTGTGTATGTGTACGTGTGCCTTCTGCGTCTCCAGAAGAGCCAACAGGCACCGTGGGGTGGAAATTTTGACCTTCTGGTTCTTCCACACCAGTTTCTTCCACCAAGCACAGGTAGACGGTGCCAGAATGTCCTGGCGTACTTCCTGGAACCTGGTCGGTGTTTGGCAATATCAGGTGAACAAATAAACATGTGTGAATGGGGCTCAGAGCCAATCAGAGGATTCAGGAGTTACTCTGAGTGTTGTGTTTTCAAATGTTGAAAGATAAGTACACACACATTTGTATGCACAGATCCACACACACACACACACTCGCGCTCATTTGCTGTCTGCCATTTTGTATGCCCAGGATGACACAACCACAAGCCATTGAGACAAGGGACATGGCTCTGGTTCTTGAGAGAGAGAGAGGTTGGGGACATGTCTCAAGAGCATAGAAAGGAATGAGGCTTACTGTTGTCCACACCAGAGGTTCTCCATCTTGGCTACACGTTGGAATCATCCCAGGAGTCTTTAAAATGCTGATGCCTAGGTTCTGATGTCTTTGGAATGGGGTATGGGCTGAGACTCAGGATTTTAAAAGCCCCCTAGCGGACTCCAATGTGTAGCCCTAACTGAGAAACATTGCTTTAGAACCCTGCCGTCCAGTTTGGTAGCTGGACACGTGACGATGGAACACTTGATATGTGACTGGTTGGAACTGAGATGTGCTCTAAGTGTAAAATACACGCCAAATTTTGAAGACAGTATGAAAACAAGACTGTAAAATCATGTCTCATTAATAATTTTCATATTGGTGGAGGCAGGCAGAATAATGCTTCCTGGCAAAATGTCCATGTCTTAGTCCCCAGAACCTGTGACGATGTTACGTTGCACGGCAAAGGGATTAAGGTTGCACGTGAACTGACTGTTAAATAAGGAGATTATCCTGGATTATCTGGGTGGACCTGATGCAATCTCAAACGTCCTTAGTTGTGGAAGAGAAGGCAGAAGAGTCCACCTCAGAGTGATTTGATATGAGAAGCTCAACCAGCCATCGCTGGCTTTGAAGATGGAGGAAGGGGGTCACAAGCCCAGGAAGGCGGGGAACCTCTAGAAGGTTGGGAAAGGGAAGGAAATGTGTCTCCCCTAGAGCCTCCGGAAGAAATGCAGTCTGGCTAACATCTTGCTTTTAGTCCACTGAGACCCATTTTGGACTTCTGATTTCCAGACAGCCAATCTGTCTTGTTTTAATCCACTAAGTTTGTGGTAATTTTTTTTTAATAAATTACTTTTTAAAAAAATATAATAGTGTTTATTTATTTTTACTTGTTGACAGTTTGCTTTATTTATTTATTTATGGCTGTGTTGGGTCTTCGTTTCCGTGCAAGGGCTTTCTCTAGTTGTGGCAAGCGGGGACCACTCTTCATCGCGGTGCGTGGGCCTCTCACTATCGTGGCCTCTCTTGTTGCGGAGCACAGGCTCCAGACGCGCAGGCTCAGTAATTGTGGCTCACGGGCCCAGTTGCTCCGCGGCATGTGGGATCTTCCCAGACCAGGGCTCAAACCCGTGTCCCCTGCATTGGCAGGCAGATTCTCAACTACTGCGCCACCAGGGAAGCCCTGTGGTAATTTTTTATAGCTGCATTAGGAAAGTTGTGACTTACATACTGAAATATAGTAATGTTTTGGACTGGGTTGAATAAGAAATATCAATAAAATTATTTTTACCTGTTTCTTTTTACTAGTATTTAATGTGGCTACTAGAAAATTTACAATCACACATGTGGCTTGCGTTACATGTTTATTGGATGGTACTGCTCCAGACTCTCTCAACCTTTGGATGGTAAGGTAGTATGACTTCTACCTACCTTCAGTATGACACTAGTCACCATGGGAAGAACAGTGACTTCTAGGAGGATTTCTGGACTGACTGAAGAGTTTATACTCTTGGCCCCTTCTAGCTTGTTGGTGAAAGGAGAAATTGTGTCTCATGCCTGGACTGTCCAATGAATAAATGGTCAGAGGCACTTCTGAGTGACAGCTTTCCAAGTTTACAGAGACTATGAAACTGGCCCAATCAAATAAATTATTAGAGTTTTTTAGAGAAGTAAACATGGGTTAGTATACCTCTTCAGTGTCGGAATACAATTCTCAACAACTGTGCAACTACAGCAGGACAGTAGTGTGGACCTGATCTGTAAACCCACCAAGACCATCACAGGCCAAACCCTTGGGTGACAACTTTGCTTTCTGTAACAACCGTGTTTTTGGTTACAAACAATAAGTTTTATGTTTCGATGATTAGGATGGTTGCTTTTGCTTTTAGCAAACACGTGAAAAGTCAACCTACAGTGTCTGGAAGGGGAGAGAATAGGAGTAAAATCAGAGTAAAATCAAGGCTTAATTCCTGAACACACTTTCTTGGCAAGAGAAAGGCAAGGGGGAGGAATAGAGACTTAAGAGGTCATGACGAGGTAGAACGGCAGCCCTTCCTGCATTAGGGCATACAGGTCCCTCCTCGCCCTCCAGCACTCCAGCGAATACTTTGAAAGAAAAAATGAGGAGAAGTTGACACGTGGAGGCAAAGAGCCTCAAAATTTTCTTTTGTCATGAAATAACGGTTTCTTCCAAACATGCTAACCTAGAGTGTTGCAGAGATTGTAATAAACGTTGAACTTGCAAAATTAATATTAAAGATCCTGGGTTTGAAGTACTGGGGATGTTTGAAGAGCCTGATCACAACGCTTGAAGCCATTGTGTGAGTCAAAGGACTTTTGTTCTAGCGGGAAAAATGCCTAAAACAATCCCCAACAGTATGTAAGGTTCATAGCACGAATGACCGCCCCCCTGGGCGTGAGGAGCTTGCATGGTGGACACCAACTCTGTAAGGTTAGCCCTTGGTGGTTGCTCAAAATGACTGCTATCCATCCAGGAAACAAGCAACTTCCGATTTCAGCATTTTCCCCCTCAAACCCTGATTGTGCCACGTGAAACCGTGAAGCAGGACGAAAGCGTTTTCTGCATCTTCTCCACGGCCCCAGTCCAGTATCTAACACGCTTCATGCTACTTTATTTTTCTGGCCAATCGCTATAATCCAGTTACAATCGATTTTTGAGCTGCCCTTGGTGTGGGTGCCCTGCCTCAAGCACGTGCAGTGACAGACATGTACTCTGTGGGTAATAAAAGCAAGGTTATTGGGACTATCTTTTTAGAACCTCTTCTAATGAGCAGTCTCCACACTAGTTGCAGGAAACATTGTGATGATCTTACAGCCCTAAAGACATTTCTCCACTGTGGGTAAAGTAACGTATGATAAACGAACGGTTTCTCTCCTAGAGACTTCTGTCCACGTTTCTCCTTGTTCATCTGGTGTAAAATCAGTGATGGACCGACAAGGGTATCTGCCGTGCTTTAATTTCCCAAACTTCAAGACGCCATCCAAACACAAAGGCTTTCACAGGCATAATGTTGATCTTGACTACCTTCCAGCAGTTTTATGTCTTCCTTTCCTTGTAGCTAATGGATCAATGCTGCTCACAAAGCCCAGTTTTTCTAGGGTCAGCTTCCTAATGGGATCAAGTCGTAGGATTTCCTTTCATCCTTCTATACCCTTCTGGGAACATCTCCCCCATTTTATAACTCACCTTCCTGACTCCCTTTGGTCCCTTTTAGGAAACTTTTCTTTCCTTCTGAATTCTTAGATCCGTAGGAGGCCAGCAGGAGCCCCACCAAGTCACCAAATCATTCTTTCACCTCAATGTCAGTCGTGTCGAAAAACAAAAGTGCTGTTGTTTAGGTGAATGTGTGACGTTTGGCTAAAAAGAGAGAAAAATAAAGGTAAGAGAATAATTCTTCATATTTTCTTTCTCTGCTTATCATTCTCATTTTTGTATGACATTGCCAAGGAACAAGATAGACTTGCTTTGATTTTCTTTAGTTGTTTCCCTCCTCTGACAATTTCTTAACTTACATGTATAAACTTAAGGGCCAGAGGCTGAAACAATGAAATCTCCAGTCAAACCAGGCAGTCTTATTGCAATTGATGAGATGTCTTTGGTCTTCCTGCGTCTCCCTGGACCACTTTCAATCATTGTCAACAGAGCAGCAGGAGAGAGTCTTAAAACTGAAGCCAGGTCATGTGACTTCTCTACTTAAAACCGTCCAACGGCTTTACTATAGACTGAATGTTTGTGGTCTCCCAAATTCATACGATGAAATCGTAACCCCCAATGTGATGGTATCTGGGAGGTGATTAGGTCACAAGGGTGAAGCCCTCAAGAATGGTATTAGTGCCTCATCAATAAAGGCCCTGGAGAGCTCCCTTGCCCCTTACACCATGTGAAGACCCAATGAGAAGTCTGAGACCTGGAATAGGCCCCTCACCCAACCATGCTGACACCCTGATCATGGACTTCCAGCCTCCAGAACTGTGAGCAATAAACTTCTGTTGTTCATGAGCTACCTGTTCTATGGTGTTTTGTTACAGCAGCCCAAATGCGCTAAGACAGGCTTTCTACTTCAGAATAAAGCAAAGTCCCTGGAATGGCTCTAAGGCCCTATGTGATCAGGTCCTGAGTCACATTTTGACCTCAGCTTCCAGACTCTCTCACTAACTCTGCTCCAGCCCCCTGATTCCCTTGCTGTTCTTTGCGCAGATAATCTCCCACATCAAAGTTTTGTTCTTGATGTTCCCTCTGGTTGGAAGGAATTTACCCAAGGGATGTTCTTGGTTTCATGTATTTGTTCAATGTCATCTCTTCACTGGGGCCTTTCTTAGTTATTCCACTGGAAATTGTAACGTCCACCTCACCATTGGGATCTGACCCTCCCTCTCCCCATTCTCTGCTTTGTCATTCTCCTTAGCGCTTACCTCCAACATAATATCTATCTTATTTAATTAAATTGTTTATTACCTGTCTCACTCATCCAGAATGTACACTTTGTAAGGGCAGAGAATTTGTCTGTTTTGATTCCCGCTGTGTGCCCAGCACCTAGAACAGTGCCTGGCATGTATGAGATGCTCATTCAATGCACTGAATGAGGGGCTGTATCACATCACCCAACGGGGGGATAGAAATAAATGAATTTCTAACTGCGAGATAGAAATAAGTGAATTGCTTCCTCAGCTGTGCTCTGCTGTGACAAATGATTTGTGGCTCTGACTACAGCATTTGTGGAAGTTGACCTTGGTAATTAGTGGATAAAACTGATTTGTCATTAATAGGTTGAAAGTCACCAATGAGAGTAAAAAGGGTCACAGAGTAAGAAAGAAAATCAAAGCATCTTACTAACCATCACTAATCAGATGTAATACCAAAGCAGCTCATCAAACCACAGGAAATAAGAGAACAAGAACGTCAGCTAAAATACACTGCCATTCGGATGTCTTTCTGTGTGCGTTTCCCCCAGCTTTACTGAGGTATACTTGACATATAACACCGTGTAAGTTTAAGGTGTACAACAGTGATGATCTGATACATGTGTATATTGCAAATGTTTACCAAAATAAGGTTAGTTACCATCTTCTTCACCTCACGTAATTACCATTTTGTTGTGTGGTGGTGGTGAGAACATTTACGATCTATTCTCTTAGCAAACTTGAAGTGTACAATACAGTATTATTAACTACAGTTCCCATGCTGTACCTTAGATCTCCAGAACATTACTGCTCTTGATGATATTAAAAACTGGGTTGTTTTCTTCATTTCTTTTCAGATGGCTCATTGATAGTGTAAAGAAACACAATTATATTTTGTATGTTGATTTCGTGTCCTACAACTTTACTAAATTCATTTATTATTCTAACAGGTTTTTTTTTGGTGTGTGTGTGGGAGGGAGTCTTTAAGACTTTCTATATGTAAATCATATCATCTGCAAACAGAAAATATTTAGTTCTTACTTTCCAATTTGGATGCCTTTTGTTTCTTTTTCTTGCCTAATTGCTCTGACTAGGTCTTCCCGTATTACACTGAATAGGAGTGGTGATAGTAGGCACCTTCGTCTTGTTCCTGATACCAGAGGGAAGCTTTCAGTCTTTCATCATTGAGTATGATGTTAGCTGTGGGCTTGCTATAAATCACCTTTATCTGTTGAGGTATGTTCCTTCTACATCCACTTTGTTGAGCGTTTTTAACATGAAAGGATGTTGAATTTTGTCAAATGCTTTTTCTGCATCTGTGATGATCATTTGATTTTTATCTTTCATTCTATCAATGTGATGTATTACATTTATTGATTTGCATACATTGAACTATCCTTGCATCCTAGGGATAAAACCTACTTAATTATGGTGTATAATCCTTTTCATGTGCTGTTGAATTCAGTTTGCTAGTAGTCTGTTGAGAATTTTTGCATCTATATTCACCAGGGATATTGGCCTGTAATTTTTTTTCTTGTGGTATCCTTACTTGATGTTGGTAACAGATTAATGCTAGCCTTGTTAAATGAGTTTAGGAGTTCTTCCTCCTCTTCAATTTTTTGGAAGAGTTTGGGGAGGATTGGTGTTAATTTTCCTTAAATGTTTTGTAGAATTAACCATTGAAGCCATCTAGTCCTGGAATTTTCTTTGTTGGGAGGTTTTTGATTACTGGTTCAATCTCCTTACTGGTTATTGGTCTGTTCAGATTTTCTATTACTTCTTGATTCACTCTTGTAGAGTGTGTGTTTCTAGGAATTTATCCATTTCTTCTAGGTTGTCCAATTTGTTGGCATGTAATTGTGTAGAGTGGTTTTTTATGATCCTTTGTATTTCTGTGATATCGGTTGTAATGTCTCTTCTTTCATTTATAATTTTATTTGAGTCCTCTCTCTCTCTTTTTTTTTTTTTTTTGCAGTATGCGGGCCTCTCCCGTTGCGGAGCACAGGCTCCGGACGCGCAGGCTCAGCAGCCATGGCTCACGGGCCCAGCCGCTCCGCGGCACGTGGGATCCTCGCAGACCTGGCACGAACCCGTGTCCCGCGCATTGGCAGGCGGACCCCCAACCACTGCACCACCAGGTAAGCCCTCTCTTTTTTTTTTTCTTGGTAAGCCTAGCTAAAGGTTTCTCAATTTTATTTATTTTTTTAAAAATTCAACTATTAGTTTTGTTTATCTTTTCTGTTGTTTTTCTATCTTTATTTTATTTATTTCTGCTCTGATCTTTGTTATCTCCTTCTTCCTGTTAACTTTGGGCCTAGTTTGTTCTTTTTCTAGTTCCTTGGGGTGTAAAGTTAAGTTGCTTATTTGAAATCTTTCTTTTTCTTTTAAATTGAAGTATAGTTGGTTTACAATATTATATTCGTTCTTTTTTCTTAATGTAGGCATTTATTAGTATTAGAACTGCTTCTGGTCCATCTCATAAGCTTTGGTATGTTGTATTTTCATTTGTTTCAAGATATTTTTTCACTTCTGTCAAATTAAATTTCTTATTCGATCCATGGGTTGCTCAGGGCTGTGTTGTTTAAGTTGCACATATTTGTGAATTTTCCAGTTTTCCACCTGTTATTAATTTCTAATTTCATACTATTGTGGTCAGGAAAAATACTTGGTATGATTTTATTCTTTCAAAATTTGCTAGGACTTGTTTTGTGAGCTAACCTATAATCTATCCTGGAGAATGACCTGTGTGCACTTGAGAAGAATGTGTACTCTGCTGCTCTTGGATGAAATGTTCTATATAGATCTGTTAGGTCCATTGGGTCTAAAGCATAGTTCAAATCCAATGCTTCTTTATTGATTTTCTGGATGATCTATCCATTGTTGAAAGTGGGGTCCCCCTGCTGTTATCTGTTAGTATCTGCTTAATGTATTTAGGTGCTCTGATGTTGGGTGCATGTATATTTATATCTGTTATATCCTCTTGATGAATTGATCATTTTATCATTATGTAATAACCTTCTTTGTCTTTTGTTAGCATTTTAGACTTAAAGTCTATTTTGTCTGATATAAGTATAGCTATCACTGCTCTCTTTTGACTTCCACTTGTGTGAAATATTTTTTCCATCCACTCATTTGAGCCTATGTTTGTCCTTAATGTTAAAGTGAGTGTCTTGCAGGCAGAATATAGTTGAGTCTTGATCGTTGTTGCTGTTGTCGTTTTAATGCATTCAGCTGCTCTACGCTTTTTGATTGGATAATTTAATCCAACTTAAAGTAATTATTGATAGGTAAGGACCTTCTAATGCCATCTTATCGGTAATTTTCCACATTTTTGCTGCTAGTATGTAGAAGACTATATGTCATCACCTTGTTAAGTTTACTTATTAGATCTAGTAGTTTTTATGCAGATTCCTTGGGATTTTGTAGATAGAAGTCATGTCATCTGTGAATAAAGACATTTTTACTTCTTCAGTCTGATACCCTGTTCCACAAAGTTTTCACACCTCAGTAGCTTTGAATTTAATCTCTGTACCCTTAGCTCAGCAAGACTGTTCTGTTTGATTTGGTCTCAACATTCTTGCACTAAAATCTGAAAAGGACTTCCAAGCAGAAAGCTGGAGAGATAACAGGGCTCATTTTGTTGTTTCCCTTCTCCTAAGGATCACAGTTCTGCACTTCCTAATATTCAACATCTTGAAACACTTGTTTATTAAATTTTGTCCAGATGAGAATCTAGCCTGGTACCACTATTCCACCGTGGCCAGAAGTTGAAGTCTTACTATTGCTTTAAAAAAGAACCTGGAGTCCTATATCTCACCATTCACAATAGCTTCCTTGTTGACAGATCACATGTGTTGTTCAGTGGAAAATTATAATTCTCCAGAACTTGTTTCAGTTTATTTAATAAATTCACAGACAGATGGCTTGCCATCAGCCAAAACGTTAAAGATCATTCATAGCATATCACATTAGAACGTGCATCCAGAATAATCCCCAGAAATCAGCATTTGCCACATTTACTGTAGGTTCTACAATAACAGGGTAGTTTTACGAATTAATTTTGTACACATTTCTCCATTATTTCAATTAATTCTTTGGAACTATTTTGGATAAATTAGTCCTTTTATTTTCTTTTACTTACATCTTTCCAAGTGGTCATGAAAAGTGCGTAAAATTTGGCAATTGCCTTGACAATTCTCATTGTATTTCTACTGTTTGAAGAAAGCTATTTTTCACCTTGACATGTGTAAAAGTAAACCTCTTCATGGAAAAAAGTGTAGTAACTACAAACTCTTGTAGCACTTCTACATAATGTTGTTTCTTATCTGTTTCTTTAATATATTCATTCTTTACATTTAAATTTCATTTAAATGTAATCCAGACAAACAGAACCTTGTACTTGGTGGAATCTTTATGACTTTTGAGAGATTTAAATATAGTTTTCCAGTCTGAAAATCAGTCTGATCTAAGTAATTTTTTTTAACATCTTTATTGGAGTATAATTGCTTTACAATGGTGTGTTAGTTTCTGCTTTGTAACAAAGTGAATCAGCTATTGATCTAAGTAATTTTTGTTTTGCTGAAAAGAGTTCACCAACAAAATGAATAAAACAATGACAAAACCATAACAAAAGTTTTAGTTTTGTAATAGGCTACTCCAGATCTCAGAATAGTTTGAAATGTTAACTTTTACTACTAAAATATATTTTTGAGAAAAACATTTAAAAATTCATTGTTTATTCTTAAACTCTCTGTTAACATTTTTGGGATACATCATCTTAAAAATCAAATTGTCTTTTACTAAAGAGAGTCTAATTAAGTTATAACATGTTATTTGGAAAGATCACAGTACAAGTTGAAATCAACAAATTTATAACATGAAGCTGCTACTGACTTTGATACATGCTCTGCTGACTAAAATTGTGTGTATTATTAACCATTACTATCATCCACTTTATGATTTTTATTTATCTTTATTTGAAAATTTTTGTTTCCTGGCTGGGAGTGTACTGGTTCTCATAATATTTTTTATTTCTTCTCGTTATTTTTATTATCTATATTTTATTGGCTAACCTGATTCTTTTGCTTATGTTCCTGATCTTAACTATCATAGGTTTTGGTTTCCATTACAATAACATAAGAGAGATTTTTGACATTTTTTTCTTTTGGCATAATTTCCAACTTAAAGAAAAGTTGAAAGTACAATGCAAAAACTGTTCCCCTCACCCCGCCCCAGCCATTTTAGTGTCACTAGTTGACATGATATCCCGTCACTGGACTGAACAACCCTGAGTACAATTCCTTCAAACAAAGGCATTCATCTACGTAACTACAACAGAACCATAAATATCAGAAAATTAATACTGCTATATTATTACTATTCTTCCTTCCAGTCATGTTTGAATTTTAGTATGATCTAGAATTTGGAAAATATCTCAAAATTTCTCTGGTAGTAATGCATGAACAGGAACGATTTGAATGCATTTTAAAATTACTGCTATGTTATACCTAATTGCATAACTGTGTAGTCAAATCACTATTACGGCATACCTTTGACTTATTGGTGTGTAGGTGTAAGAGTCTGTCACTGGAATACTTGTTTCTTCAACTTACTTCATTGCATCAGTGGGAATTTTCATAATATTTCATCTGTAACTACCAGAATTTATTAGGATTAGGTGACTCAAGTCTGCTAAGATGTGACCTGATAGTTGGGAGGCATAAAACAGGTGAGTCCACAGCTGACATAATTGTTTGTGTGTGATAAACTCAAGAATTTAAAAAATCCTATTTTATACTATTCCCATAAAAACAGACAGAGAGTGTTTAAAATTATA
This sequence comes from Globicephala melas, assembly GCF_963455315.2. Lineage (NCBI taxonomy): Eukaryota > Metazoa > Chordata > Mammalia > Artiodactyla > Delphinidae > Globicephala > Globicephala melas. Next base: position 98,603,105 of record NC_083324.2, on the reverse strand, counting down.
TATGCTGTATTATTTAGTGCATAGCTGACAGAAGAGTTCTTTCATTTTGATTTGCTACTGATAAGACCTGAATCCTTAGTTTATCAATTTACACAAACTAGCTTCCAGCTCTCTACATCTTAAACCTTCTTTCTCCCACATACTTGCAGGGAGGAGCACCCTAAGTCACGTTCACACCATGGTAGATTTCTGTTCCCTGCACCTTTGTGGGTAAGAGATGGCAGTATTCCTAGAGGTTGTTCTTACCCTGAGACAAGCAGGAATGACTTCACTACACACAAGGGCACAATGAACCACGTAAGTGTGTCCAACTGAATACAAAGTGGATTTATTCCCAATTCACCCTTCCCTTATTTTGGATCCCCAAAATGCCAGTGGATATCCAAATGCCCCCTGACTCAGAGGGAAGTGTGACAAAGGGAAACCTGCTAATTCAACTGATGATGGTTAAAATATCTTCCTTTTGCAAATTTTACAAGTATTTATGACCATGTGAAAATGGTGCCAGGACCCCTCCAGGGTTTAGGAATGCTGTTGTGCAAATGAGTGTCCGTGAAGCACAAGCTTTGTTACCTTCCTGGTTAATCTGCTCAGGGGAGTTTGCAGAGGGGTCTCTGCTCTGCGCACACATTTGGAACCTTGGAGTACCTTCATCCTTCACCTTGGATTTCCTGGGCCCTGTCATTGTGTGACGCTATGAGAATCTGACCTTAAATAGTTTTTATTCTCAGAAAGTCCAAGGCATTTGGGAGGAATACAGAGAAAAATTAAGAACTAAAAAGTTTTTTAGTTTGGTGTAGAAAAAGAGTTTAAATGGTCTTTTTCGTGTGGACTATGAACCTCTCCAATAAGTGAAGATGAAATTAAATTCAACTGACATTTAATTGAGAACTTACTACGTGGAATGCATTATACGATGATGTGGACAACACAGAAGTTAGACAAATCATGTGAATTAACGAATCTTACCTAGATGGCCTTACAAAATGGTTAATTACACCTGGCTTAGGTGACTCAATAAAAAAGATAATTTATTTTGAAAATCGGGAGGTATAATTTTGCACTAGTAAGCCTTAGCGTGTAGTGGCTATCTCCTTGAGATGAGTACTTACCAAAGAGAAGATAACGAATTAGCTTTTTAAGACTAAAATGATTCTGCATTCCAATAACTAGTAATGAAATCATCACTCTTGGTGTATAGAGTGGACTACCTAGACCACCAAGAGATAATTAAAAAAAGTATATCTTTACCATTTAACTTTGAAATAGCTTTTCACTCATCTTTTTCATGTCTTTTCTTTCTCTTCATATATGAGACAGAATTAAATGTAATAGAATCAAAGGGAAATTATCATAAAAGTCAATGAAATTAGGTCCTGCTGAGAGTGACTGCATCTTTAGAGAGAAAGACTAATGTCTTTACCTTCATCTTTATCTTAATCCCCAATCTAAGGTCATTTTGGTGAGCTCTGAAGTTGACAGTGGTTTTGTGCTCAGCACTGCCCACAGTTTAAGTTGGATCCGTTAAAGGATCAGCCCCAGCGAGGCCATGCATCTACTTTCATCCCGCTTTCCTAGAATTTCAAACTCTAATATTTTTCATATGCACACGTAAATGAGCCAGAGGAGAGAGGGGATGCACAGGGGAAGCAAAGATGCTGAGAACCCCCTCCCCCCGAGGGCCAGGGGAAGGGGAGGGGAGAGAGCCACTGTGACCCTGGGATGGAATCTGTGCAAAGAGGGGCCCTGAGTTGTGGTGGATCAGTTCCTGGGCCGCGCAGCCTCTCCCCACCCCCCTTTCTTAGGACTTATCGCCAATGCATTTACTATCAGCAGATCAGAACTGGTCTTCTGAGACATAAGACATTTCCTTTTTTCATAGCGTCATTTCTTTTAATTCATATTTCTCTGAGGGCGTAGTTCTCATACACTTAAAGCCCTCAGGATTTGGAAATAGTCAACATCTATATTTCATTCTAAACGGGACAGCTGTATACCTGGAATGACAGGCTTTTTCTTTCCCAGAAAATTACTTCAGGGGCGGCAAAGAGACGGACACAGGAATGGAGTTTGAACATGGCTCTTTTTGTTCCAGGGCTGGTGTGTTTCCTGTGCTCTGTTAAGCTGAAGGACCCAGAAAGTGGTAATTGCATCCTTAGCCCTAGTGCCTTGTTCTTTACAGAGCAGGCCATCCCAATTTTCTGTGACCTTTAGTCAGCTTATAGACCCTGGGGACCGAACCACTTCAGACAAAGAGCCCAGCTCAGCTCCGCACCATAGGAGACTCTTTACTGCCCCCTGGTGGATGAAGGAAGAGATACACGGTTCCCAAGGACGAAGGCCGAAGACCCAACAAATTGGTTAATTCTTCCCAGGGTGGAGGTGGGGCCGGTGGGAGGCGGAACGATATTGGCTGGATGTGGAGCTGGGAGGTCGGGCTCAGCTCCTTCATGGTTGCGTTCACTCTGGCCTTCCACTTTGGCCCAGCCTTCCTGTCCAGGGGTCCCTAGTCCTTCCCATGTGAAAGGAGTCCCTCTCCCAGCTAACTCTGATGGGGGATGAGCCCCCACCTTGTCACACATTTTCCAGCTCTCTTGTTCCTGACAGCGTTTCCTCCCGGAGCTGTCTTCTCACTCCTAGGCATCTCACAGCTTACCCACCTTCTTGATGGTGGTTGGCTAGCAATGACTCAATGAGTTTTCCAATGAATTTGTGTCTCCATATATACGCAGTGTTTCTTGAACATTTGACCTCTTCCGACCTGCTAATATAATTAACAGTCATTTTTGGAGCCAGGTTTATTATTAGCTGCCCAGCCCTTAACACATCCTTGCTTCCAGACCTTTACCTGCTTTTATAATACCCCATGGTTGTTAATTGAAAGGCAACTGTCATTAAAAACTGGGCCTCGGGTGCTGTGGGAAAAGCCTGGGAATCTACCTAATAAGTTGGAAGGCTCTCTCTTTTTGTTACCTTTACCATCTTTCATTACTAGCAGTCCAAGAGCGTATTGTCTTTATCTGATAAAAAGAGTTGGCCAGAAGGGTGTATTGATGACGCTCAAGTTATGGGTTAAGAGAGAGGTAATGATATTTTCATCTACGGACACACTGCACATACAATCCATGATAACCACCTGGGCCACAGAAAGGACTGGATGACACAGTGAGCGTAGATGGGGAATTCCCTGGCGGTCCAGTGGTTAAGACTCTGTGCTCCTACTGCAGAGCGTAGATGGGGAAATGGTAGGTTTTCTGCCAAACACGGATCTTATAATAATAAATATTTAGACTTGGAAGTGACTTTAGAAATCATCTTATCCATTCTCTTGTCTAGTTTAGAACCTCATGAAACTATTCCCAGCAGATGGGCTGGCAGCCCAGCCTCCACTTGGGGACCAGGCTGGGGATTCACTACCCTGAGTGGTTGTTTGGTCCATGATGGGAAATTGTATTTGTGGGAAGGTCAGCACATAGTGCCTAGTTTTGAGATAGAAAATGAAAGCTCAGCTTTTCTCCCTTCTGTAACCTTAATCTCCAAATTCCCTCAACCCAGCCTCATTCTGAACCGCAGCAACAGAAGGGGCTCTAGGGTGACTGATGTCTTCTGCAGAGTTGTTTAAAAGCACTTTGGCAGTAAGATGAGGAGGGAAAAGGCTATTTCTGACTCTTTGATTATTGTCTTGAGGGTGCTTGTGCATGGGAAAATGGGAGGTACATTTCTGGGAAAACTTGGTCAGGATAATTCAGGTTAGAATGCTTCAGGACCTTCCATTCCCAGGGAGGAGCAGACAGACAATGGGCTATGTTCAAACGAGCTGTGTTCAACGGCCGAGTTCTAACCCCTGTTCCCTTTGATATTATTTTGGCTTTAAAGCTGAGGTCAACGCTAGAAGGCGGAATGGTTAAGAAGGAAATGAACTACTGGAGACACAACATCACTTTAGGATTTTAGCAGCATGAAAAATACTTGAATGGGAGTAACCGAGATGACAGGGCAGCCTGAATTGTGAGTGCCAGGGAGAGTAACCCTCCCTCCCTACTCTATTGGGTGGCCATTGTGATCATTCATTCATTCAGCAATGCCTATTGACAGATTATTCAGCACGAGGTACACAGTGATGTATGCACCAGAGCCACAGGGCTCTTTTTACAAGAGGAAAAGTGGAGAGCTGCCTAAATGGGATCTATTTTAATCGTTTGAAACTGTTAGTCATTTTTGGCAAAGGAAATCATCGTGATGGGTCAGCCAGATACTACAACTTCTTTCAACATTTGGTAGGAATTGTCAGGGAAGCCATGCCAAGGCACAACAGAGATGGAAAGAGACAACCTACTTTAAGCTCAAAAGTTATTCATTCCCCACGTGTTAACATATGGTTTGCCATACAATCGCTACTGTATTTGTTGGCTTTTGCGTACGATGACGTGAACCCCAATTGAGGTGGTACGAATTTTAACTGTGAAGGGTGTCGATTTTCCAGGTTCTTTTCTAAGCTGTGTCTGTAATGTGATATTGAAGTGAAAATAGCAATTCCCCTGTCTCTGGCATCCAGGTTTTGCCTTCTTAGCTGGAGAAGGAGGTGAGCAAGCAGGTCCAAGATGCTCATTTGGGGGAATTCCCTGGCGGTCCAGTGGTTAAGACTCTGTGCTTCTACTGCAGGGAGTGTGGGTTCAATCCCTGGTTGGGGAACTAAGATCCCCCATGCCACATGGTGTGGCCAAAGAATTTTTTAAATTAAATTTTAAAAAAAGATGCTCATTTGGGTCTGATCAAATGGTGGTCTGTCAAGAAGTAAATCCTGAAGCTTGATGTCTTCTGTTAAGCAGGAAAAAGCCCGAAGAAACTGAATTAGAACTCAAGAAGTATTCATGGACAGCTTCTTAGGCCAAAGAAGGACAGCACAAAACTAAAAAACCTTGTGTAGCCAGACACTGTGACTTCACTTGGCAGTTCTAAGAATAGTTTTTTTTACATAAATTTTACTAAGGCATAACTAAGATTAGCCCCAGTGATCCCTGCCTCCTAATATTCATCTCTGTGTGATTCCTTCCCCTTGACCTTGGGCTGGATCCAGTGACTCACGTTTCATGGATGTGACAAAAATGACGGGGTGTCACTCCTGAGGTTAAAAAGATTTTGGTTTCTGTCTTGTTCTCTTGCTTTCTCATTATGGTGGAAGCCAGATGTCAGGTTGTGAGCTGCCCTATGGAGAGGCCGGCAGGACAAGGAACTAGGAGAGGCCTCAGTCAACAGCCAGTGAGGAACTGAGGCCCTCAGGCCAGCAGCTGTGAGGAGCCCACAGATGAGCTCGAAGGCAGAGCCTCTCACTTGAGCCTTCAGATGAGACCTCAGCCCCGGCTCACTTTGACTACAGCCAATCTTGAACCAGAGCAACCTGGATTGCTGAAGTTTTTGGTTATTTCGAATGCTATGAACGTTTTGGAACACTCATCTTTTGGTGAATATATGCATCATATTTCTGTCGGACATATATCTGGGAGTGGCATTACTGGGTCACAGCATGTATTCAGATTCAGTAGACACTGGCAAACAGCTTTCCAAAGGCGTTGTACCAATTCACACTCTAGCCAGCAGTGCCCAAGGCCAAGCTTTTCTCTCACTGTTTCGGCAGGACTCTGCCGCTTCTCAATTCAGCATGGGACCAAGTAGGCCGTGGGATTTTAATGGCGTATTTTATTGGTAATAATACTAATAATAAGAAGAATAACAGCAAAGGTAACCTTTTGCATACCTAATTATCTGATGTTTTAATTTTCAAAAAGCAATATACAGACAGGACTTCATTATGTATTATTACTTTATGTGTATCAAGCACTAATAGGACAAAATATTAAGCGCTACTGAGAATACGTAGATACCATGGTTGTCCTTAAATTAGATTTCTTAGGAGAGAACCAGGATTAAAGGAAAGAGATAGTGGAAGTGGAACACTTTTATATTATGTTTTCAATATTTAGGTTATTTAGGTGAGCTCTGGCTTTGTTTTTTAGCTTAGATTTCCCAGATAACGGCTTCATTTTCTGCTTAACATTGCTGGTGAGGAGATCACTGAAGCCTATTGTGTTTCATCATAGACAGCGTTTTTCTTGTATTACACCTAGTTTTCAATTTTATGTCATAGCAACACTTTGTTGATCTATATGAGTTTTTAGCATTGTATACTCGACAATGCTAGTTGGGATATTATTGAAGATACCTAGCTTTTCTTTTAATGATCTGCATGAAAAACAGATTTCTTTATTAGAGTCATATTTTTTGAATTCATGGTTATAGCCAAGAGAAAGAATAAGACTCATGAGCTCGGCCTTGTGTCCGTAATAAAAGCAGCATAGAGAAAATCAATTGGCAGCAGCGGGCAAATACCGTGGGCACTCGAGCCTGGGCAGGCCTGGTTTGAGTACGGAAACACTTGGTGGGAGTGTGAGCTTGTCACTTAAAAATCCCTGGAAGATACAGACGTCCAAATCTGAAATATGGGTAATGTTAGCCATAGGAGACTAGCCCCGGAAACAGTAAAGGAGAAGCAAATGATAAAATGTCGTTAAGAGTAGCAGAATAAAGATGTCATTATGGGAGGAAAATATTCAAAATCCATATTAAATGCCATGGTTCATAATATAAGGACATGTTCTTATAAGTTGAGGAAACTTTTCTGGGGGAAGGTACAGACTGGCAAAGCGGATGCCCTTGGCTTTCTGAGGAAGTGGCGGTGTCTGGGCTGGTGAGCGTGGCAAGGATGTCCAGTGCATCCTGCCACGGACGTGGAGGACTTGCCTGAATATGGCTCTTCTGTGGGTTTTGGATGGTGCTTTTTTTATCTGAGTATAGGGAGTACATCGTTTATTGACCCTGTGTTCCCCCACTATTCCTGACTCGTAGGACAACAGGTACAGAACTGCAAGGGATCATCCCCAGCTCCGTGGATGGGGCAACTCATTATGACCACTGGTGAGTACTCAGGACACGTTTCTAGAGGGCAAGACTGGTCTAGGGCCACTGCCATCAACTGTGGCAGGAGAGTGACATTTCCTATGTTCGTGGCTAATTTCCAACAAATCTTTATTAGGCTGTTAGGCTGCTTACCTGTAGCGGTGGCCATAAAATTTGGGTTTAGGTACAGCTAACATAAAAATAACTTAACTTTATTGCATTTTGTTTCACATAGTTAGAGGTAAATCAGAGCTGACCTGTGGGTAAATCAAGGCATTTTAAGACGTTCAGGGAGAAACAATGGCATGTAGGTTTGTGACCAGACTCGTTAACTGTCCCCTGGTCCTTCATTGGAAAGCTGGGTTGGTGGGTGTTAGGGGAACTGACATCTCTTCGAGGTTGTCGATGGAATGGTCCTATTTCCTAAGTTTTTGTGAAAGAGCAATGCCATCCTTCATTGTTGTGTCTTCTCTCTCATCTTCAAGTTATCCCTAGTGGTATCTAACCAAATATTGATGGAGACGTGGGTGAGGAAAGGCCTAGAAAATCATAACTTCAAAGTCAAGGTCACTTGCATTGCAGTAAGATATAACCAGAGCACTTAGCCCAGAGGTCTCAGAAAGGAGACCAACTTACTGATTAATGTTCTTCCTGCTTGGAGGAGATGCTCAGTGTTTTGAACTTTATCTTTCCTATCCAAAAAATATACAGAGATATAGAGATATAAAGTATGTTGTTAACTTTAATCTCCACACATGTGAAGAGCTCTAACATGTGTCCTCCCAAGTCTAATAGTTTAAATATTGCCAGTTCCTTTAATTCTTCCTTTTAAGCTATGATGGCTTTGTTATCATGTCTGGCACCTTGGAGAGGCAGCTGGAAAGCTGAGCCCAGCTAGGATGGTTGACCAGAGCATCTCCATGTGGCTTCTCCAGTATGGCAGACTCAAAGAAGCTGAACTTTCACATAGAAGCTCAGGACGTCCATGGAGAGGATTTCAAGAGACAAGAAGTGAACGCCCCCCGTCTCCCTGGGTCTGAGAACTGATAGAGTTGTTTCTACCACATTCCATCGGTCAAAGTGACAGGAGGGTCAACCTAGTTCAAGGGGAGGGCAGCAAAGGTGGATCCCATCTCTCAGTGGAAGGAGTGACAATGATCTTATGGTTATTTATATTCTACCCTCATAAAATAACAAATTCTGATTGTAATTTTCTTCGTGCTGTACTTCCCCATCGCCTAAACTTGCTCAAACCAGAAAGAAGAGAAAAGAGCGCCCTTTTGTGTTACAGGTACTTGCTTTTACTAATAGGAAGTAGTCATTAGGACCTGTTATGTTTGAGTTAGTTTCAGGGTGGTGAAACATTGCTTAGATAATTACTGAAGTCCTAGAACCATGATTAGTGGGAAAATTAACGGGAGTTCATGAATTGTATTAGCAGCAAACTTATCAAGCATCTTTTAAAAATGTCCATTGTCTCTGAAGCTAGAAGATGTTCCCAAACTCCTGGCAATTGAGGTGAACAAAATTCCCTAGTAACTTTTCTTGCTGCAACTGAGGTGCTTTTTTTCCCCCTTCTCATTTATTTATGTGTTTGTTTTTATAGAGTGATTTCTGACAGACACATTCAAGAAGATGTTGATGTGGTTTTCTTGTTTTCATTCCTCTGTAGAGGCTTATGGGGGTAAAAGTGAGTCGAACTGAGCTGAGGTGCTGAGAGCAGAGGGAAGCTTGTCCCGAGGGGAAGGAGTGTCTCTGGAAGCAGTGGGCTCTCGTGGGTACAGCTTTGCCTTTAGGACAGAGGTGAGCACGGCCCTAGGGGGCAAGATCCTGGGCCTCTAGCAGTCCCCGCCCCTGGTAGTGGGGATGCTCAAATTTTAGCGTCTAGGAACTTGCCTGTCACACACTTGCAGCCATTTGTGAGATGCATGGCTCCCCTGACACACTTCCTCTCCCACTGTATCCACTTGGGCCCTAGTACACCTCGTTTCCCGTCTCTGAACCCAAACGTAGCCACGCCCCGTCGTCTACCCTCCTTCCTGACCTGAATGGGTATTCTACCCCATACTCGCTTGTCCCTCCTGGACCCACTGTAGTTTTTAGCTCTGAATCCAGTTTTTTCTTTTTCTTTCTTTCTTTCTTTTTTTTTTTTTTTTTTGCGGTACGCGGGCCTCTCACCGCCGTGGCCTCTCCTGTTGCGGAGCACAGGCTCCGGACGCGCAGGCTCAGCGGCCATGGCTCACGGGCCCAGCCGCTCCGCGGCATATGGGATCTTCCCGGACCGGGGCACAAACCCGCGTCCCCTGCATCGGCAGGCGGACTCTCAACCACTGCGCCACCAGGGAAGTCGTGAATCCAGTTTTTGATCAGCAACTTCTTCTAGCCTTTCTCCACAACACAGCCTACAAGGAACAAAGTCTAGTTCCTGGAAGTGCTCCAACTCTGACTCACACCTGCACTTCCGTGGCTAAAATCTCTGTAGCTACCTTCTAATGAATGATCCCATGAGTCATTAGGATGTGAATACAAAGAGTGCTGCCTCTCCTTGCTGGATACTCACCATCCCCCCAGACCAAGGTAACTGCAGTTCCCAGGAAGGGTCGTCCTCTTTCCCTCATCTAGGCTGTTACCTGAGCTCTTCTCTGTGTAATGTTCTCCAACTTACCTCTTTTCCTTTCGATTTTTCAAGATGCAACTTAAATCTTTTCTCCGGTATTCTTGGAGGTACTAGGGGATGTTTCTCAGGCATCTTTTTCTCTTTATTCCCGTGGTACTCTAGATATATACCTCCATTAACACACCTGTCCCCATCTAATTACAGATTGATAAATAGGTACTTTATACACATTTCATCTGTTTCTCTCTCTGGCTTCCCATCTGGCGTTGTGAACGCTCTCTGGGTAGGGACCATGGGCTTTTTATCTCTGAATCTCTAGCATGATGCTTACTGTTCAATAAATACTTGTTGAATTCATGCTTGCGTACAATAGTTAATGAGTGATGGATGGTTAAATGGATGGTTGGAATAAAGGATGGACAGGTGGTTGGAATGCTGGCAAGCTGGATGGTGGGAGGATGGCTGGAGGTAGAAAAGATGAATAAATGGATGACTGGGCGCACTATTTTAGAATAACATTGGAAGGATGTTCATCGATGATAACTTTACACCTGGAACTTTGTGACTTTTGATTGCCAGTGAGTGTAGCACAAACTCCTTTTCATCTCATGTTCCTATTACAAATTTGTGCATTTTTTATTTGTTATTATACTGCAACTCTTCAAAGAGTTTTGAGTTGGTTTTAATTCAGTATTCTTAAAACTCCGGGAGATAAAATGAGATTTAAAGAGCGTACAGTAAAGCAGAGGCTGATTTCACTGCCTGCTCCCACCCCAGCCTGGTTTGCCTCCATGCCTGGCTTCCTAGGCCTTTTTAGCTTCTCATCAACAGGTTGGAAATAATAATATTTACTTTTTTAAAGGGTTGATACAGTAAAATTATTTGAAACACAACCATATTCATACAATCTCTCTCATTTCTCTCTTTCTCACTCAACCATCTCTCTCTTTATCTATCTATCTATCTATAGTTTTGCATGTGTTGTTGTTAAGGCTTGCTTGATATACTCCCAGAAGAACCTTGTGAAAATAAAAGTATTGTTACCCCTCTTTAGTCATCAAAGCTATAAACACAAATAAAGATTCATTAAAAGAATAGAGGACTGGGCTTCCCTGGTGGCGCAGTGGTTGAGAGTCCGCCTGCCAATGCAGGGGACACGGGTTCGTGCCCCGGTCTGGGAGTATCCCACATGCCACAGAGCGCTGCGCCCGTGAGCCATGGCCACTGAGCCTGCGCGTCCGGAGCCTGTGCTCCGCAACGGGAGAGGCCACAATGGTGAGAGGCCCGCGTACTGCAAAAAAAAAAAAAAAAAAGAATGAGGACTATAACAGGCAAAAACTAGAATTTAGAGTCTCTGCTGCCATCTGAGATACACTGCTTGTTACCAGTGCTAAAATATGATTTTTAGAAACACAGCATTATTACACAGTGTAGAGTCCCAGTTGTCAAAGGGGATGGGCTGGCTCTAAGGTAGGTATGGCGAACAGGTTTTATCTTGAGTGCCAACACTCCTTATCAGTTGGTAATAGCTGCTTGGAGTACTGTGTGCAGAAGGATCCTGAGGCCCTATCTAAGATGCAATTGTTCAGTGATGTCTGCCATGAATATAGGACCTCTGGTACATATCTGTCATATGTTTCCCATCTCTGTTCTAAGACCACAAAATGTGTCTGTTATGATAGGTATTCCTGCTGGCTTGTCCACTGAGTCACCATAATGATTCATGGGATTATTCATGAAAAAGTATCTACAGAGATTTTGCAGTTTCTGGAAACTGATTTTTGAACCACACTTGCTCCTTTGGTGCATGAGGTTAATAAAATAGAGAGAGAGCAGCGAGGAAAGCTAACTGTAACATCATTACCCATTCGAGTCCTTTTCTCTAAAGGAGAGAAGCTTGTTTCACTCTCCAGGGTGGGTTATCTACTGCTAAAGAAGGGTGGTTTCTTGAGCAGCTGTGGTTAGTAACATGTTGTATTGAAAAATAAAAGTGTTCACTTCTGTGCAGATGCAAATACAATCAGAACTTTATTTTAAGCTTTGATTACATTCTAGTTAATAAGAATATACTCTATTAAGCCAGTTTAACAGTCCAGCTAAATGCATTTCAGTTTAGAATTGGGTATTGGAAGGCTTGGCAAATGCTGGAAGATTACTTAGTACAGTTAGGTATGATGTACCTATAGAGGGGACCAGCTGACCCTCATGGATTCCTGGTGCTGAAGGAACAGTCTCAAAGGCTTAGAAATGTGCTTGTAGAGACCAGAGAATTTCATTGGGACGTTTCCCCAGCTTCCTTCTCATTGTTCATCTTTTCTTTTCTATCTTTCTTTTCTTTTTTTTTTTTTTTGCTGAGAATCACAGTCTACTGACCTAAATCCCATTCTAGGCATATCAATGGGTGATTCTGACAATAAATCAGCCTTGCAAATAAATATCAGGTAGCCTTGTCTGTTGGAACCTTGGAGCCTAATACAAATGACGTCAGCATCCTCTGTCATTGGGTGTGTGGTAGCGCTGGTAGTTTGCAGGGTGGAGTCCATATTACCTTGTAGCACCTGTGTGCCGAGCTGAGGTCTCAACACGGGTGATGTGAAGGACAAGAGGATTAGTGGCTGCCCATCCTTCCACGTGTCTGGTCACTAAATCTGCCAGCTTCTCCAACTTGTTGGGTTTATTCCATCTCTGAGACTGTATCTGGACCTGTGTCATTGTGCAAAGGAGATGCTTCCAGAGAGACAGGTGAAGTATAATTACTAATTAAAGAGACTAATTGCTCACCCTTACTGTCCCAAGTCGGCCTTGTTACTTTCTAGTACTACAGCACCCAAAGGGTTAAAGTTAGGGCTAATGTTTCCTGCTGATCAGGCCACAGCGTGACAACTCCTATAAAATGCACTATCAAACTACATTATTTAATAGTTCTGAGCATTGCACCTGCTTTCTTATCTCCTTTTGGGTGATTAAGTTTTCCACAAATGCAATTTGTTAATGTGGGGCCACATCTTCTCACAAGGTGAATCTGTGAAACTTGGCAGGCTCTAGCTTTGCTGCAGGTGCAAGATGAAAGACCTTTCCCTGGCTGTGCCGAGAAGAAAAATGATGCTGCGCTCAATTCCTGGGGAAAATATTCCGACACAGAGGATGAAACTGATTCCAAGAAAGGGGAATAGAATTCTAGGGCCCAAATCATGTGCTGGCCTCCTGTCTGGGGGGTACATTACCCTGAAAAGGCTGAGCGGCGCGTGAGCAGCCCTGTTTTACGTGAGGCCAGGTATTAAGCCAATCCCCTTCCTAAGGGAAGTCCTCCGGCACTTGGAGCTGCAGCCATCTGAGATGAGAAATGATCACTTTTACTCTTATGACCTGTGAGAGCTTAATGAGGGCTTAATTTAAGCTAATGCTCAGAATCCGTTGGAAGATGGAGCGATTAAAAACTAACTTCCACATTGAACAGCCACGCTGAAAAGTGTGTCTTCAGAATACGTGGCGTCACCACTCTGGAGCTCGACCAGTCCTGTCCGGGTCCTCACAGCTAAGTTAAAGCAAGAGCTGACTATTTTTGCATTAGAATTTCCTTAGCCAAGACTACAAGGGGCCGAGTGCTCGGACCCATCTCAGGCTCCTGCGCCTCTACATAGGCGGTCGTCTCTGAATCTGCAGGTCCAGCTCGCCGTACACGTGTCTCAAGGAGTCACTGGTCAGGCTGGCCATCAGCTTGCGAGGGCCAGAAACCCAAGGCCGACACACCTCCTCCCATTTCACAGTGGAGTTGGGCCGGATTTCCCTGAAAGGATGGAAGAGACAGGAAAGGTTTTATGCTCCAGAGAGGCAGCCCCAGTTTCCCACCTTGACCAGGAAGCAGCGAGGCCCCTGCCTGAGTCACTCTTTCTTTCTTTTGGTTGATGGTGGTTGGAAGACGGAAGGGCCAGGGTGGCTGATGTCCAGTGGCCGCCCGAATGAGGCCCCTAGATGAGGCTCGAGCAAAGACAGCCCCGTGGGCCCTGGTTCCTCCTGCACAGATGCATCCGCTGGCCCTCTGGTGGACGTGGTCCATGCAGTGTGTGGTAGAGCTGAGCTGAGCGCCCGGCCAGCCATGAGCCAGCTGAACTTCAGCTTATCCCCAGGCTTCTACAGTAGCCTTGAGGACATGACCGATCTCCCTTGGTTCATCTGTGGGCTAAAGTACCCTCCTGGCATCAGACTTCTCTCTGAACCCCCAGCTGCCTTTACTGAGGTCCTGACGCTCTAATGGGTTCTGGTCAACCCCCTTGGGATAGGCCTGTTCCCAGGCCCAGGATCTGGAACGTCACCCAGCATGCTCTGTAATTCAAAATCCTGTTTCAGCCAATTGATTTCGGTCGCTTGCCCACACACCTTGCTGCTACGCGTTTGTTGCTGATGCCCTAATCCATCCTGTTGGTGGGGCCTTCAGTGGTCCTGCCTTTCCTCATCCCCTGCGGCCATGCTCTGAGGTCTTCCTAAGCGTCATGGCCAAGCCCAGCCCAATAGATGACGAAGTCAATCAGGGTGGGGCATTTAGGCTTCTGGAGTATTTCACATATCCCGCCCCCGCCGCTCCCGATGGGATATAAGCTCAGGAGGAGATTATGTGCAGGTTTTATACGTATGAGAGTCCCCTGAGGTGGACACTATGCGACAAATTTTCTAGTTAAGAAAAATGAAGGGATTAAACACGGGAGGTAACGTTTCCATGGTCACACAGGTGTTAATGGGCAAAGGCAAGATTTGGACCCAAGTTTATCTGTTTCCAAAGCACATGCTCCTTCTACTTCTCTATACTAGATTTCATCCTGTATCCTCCAATGAAATGCCTTTTCCGACCGCTCTGCTTGCTTTTTCATATGTCTGATTTCTCAGACAAGACAGATGCCCTTTTGTTCAGTATTGAGAGCTTCCTGCAGGTCTTGTTATTGGAGGATTCCTGGCCTCCGCTCTCTGACTCAGGCCAGGCATGCGCTGGGCAGCTTTGCGTATAACCCTTGGCCTGCACTTTTCTGGGAAAGCATCAGGGATTTGAATGGAGACCGCCATGCATGTCTTAAGAAGAGAGAAAAGGGATCAGACTCTTTTTATGGGTTATTGGGGCACAGCATGTCAGAATTGGAAAGGACTTAGAAATCACTTCATCCGACTGTCCCATTTTACAGACGAGGACTCTGAGGTCCTAAGGAGCCTGTGGAATCTTCCACAGTCACAGATCCTGATGGCCCAGACCCTGGAAGAACAGAGACACACACTGGGGACACAAAGAGGGTGCTCAGAAATGAAGAACGTGTTGTGCAGAGGAATTTGGTGGGTAGATCCTTAGACCCCTGAGCGAGGGCCCAGGGGATGGGAGGCCACTTCCTACGAGCTCCATGGGGTGGCCTGGGAACCAAAGGAGCCGACGGCAGCACTGTGGCTTTGAACTGGAGCGGTGGTGGGAGGGTGGCACAGACGGGGACTGTGGGTGAGTCTAGAGTGGTTCAAAGGCCTCAGCTACAAGAGCCCCCATTTGCCCTTGGAGGTCAGGGCCATACAGCATCACGTTAGACAGAGCCAGAGCGAAGGAGAAATATGGGACCATCCACCTGTGCTTGACCTACTGTACATGAAGTTAGAGTCCCATGATATCCTCAAAGATCACTAAAACAACATGTATTTTACCTGGCTGCAGGTGTACATCCTCTGGGATGAAAAGGGGAAAGGCTTCAAATCTTAGAAATCTAGCCACTAAATAAGAAATCCCTTTACTCTTGTATCTGTGGCCAGTGAATTGGGAAATGCCTCTAAGGCCAGGGGACTCCTCTCTCTAGGGCTGCCCCAGGCACTGGTTCTGAGAGTCTCAACGTCTCAATTAATTTGTCATTAGCTCTTAATTTTTGTTCTTTAGAAATGAGGCTATATAAATTATCTTATTCAGTTATAGAAAAGCCAAATGATGTGACAAGCGCACACCCAGGGCCTACATATGGGAGTATTTTTCCAACTCAGTAAATTACTTTTATGATTCAAGGTTTGGAAAACGCTGAGCTCACGGCGGGTTTCCTCACCTGTAAAAGGACTCTGTGAAATATTGAGAGGGGTGTGGAGAGGGTGGGTGAGTTAGTATTTGTGCTGCGCTTAGAACCGTGGCAAGATGTGGTTAAATGCCACGTATTAGACACACGCTGCTGCTGCTGCTTTGCTATTATTATTATCACCATCACCTTTGTGGTCATCACTTTCTGCCTGAACTCCCCGCAACGTAATTTAGGAAAGTTCTTCTGGCTTGTATGCAGAGGAACAATTCTCTACAATTCTCTCTTAATTTAAATAATCTTTTCAGTATGAATATAGGTTTTTAGATATTTATTTCTCAGTAGCTGTGCTGTTTTTACCCTGATCCATTCATTCTTTCTTCCCTGGTTTCCGCAAGTGACCCATCCAGAACATTTTGCAAAGGAGTTGTCCCACTTAAGGATATGGCCTGCGGCCTAGAGTGCAGGCAACTCCCTCAGACAGAAACTGTAAACCCTGAGCTTTACTTCATTATTTGGTCTAACTCATTAACGCGTCCCCGTAATGATATCCATCCATGTATCTGTGCCCACTCATGAGCATCACTGAAGATACTCATACATGAAGAGACACATGCATGCCTAAGAATGCATTTACCTACAGAAAAATGCATGCACAAAGAAAGAAAAAAATCATTTCCCCATCTTGCTAAGGGAAGTATAAAAAATAAATAAATAAAATTCAAAAAAAAAGTGGAGTAATACTGGAAGAATCCTATATTCCCAGGGATAGACGTTGTGATAAATGTTTCTCAGTAACGCGCTGAGCAATCGGGATGCGCTGGCCATTCATCATCTTGCGCACAGGCAGGCGTCGGGGATTATTACCGCAATAAACTGCAACTATCAGTGGTTTGTCCTCCACGTGTCTAGCCCTCTGTCCTACTTGAGAGACTCAAACTTTAAAACAAAATCACAAAGTCGGAGAACTTTTCTCTTAAAATAACTTACGGAACCTCATCATTTTTTAAAGAGAAAAAGGAATCTGGAAGATGAATTGTTTGATGTTGCAGAAGTATCAAGGGCAGAAGCTGGACAGCTGCCGGTCTGTGGGAGTAGCACCTCCGAGCACCTGCGGAAGGCGTGGGGAGGTCGGGGGGAGGAGGGCAGGAAGGTAAATCATTTTGGGGAGGAGTTGACTGTGTCCTGACTGAGGAGTGGACACGGTACCGCCTATTCCTCGTTCAATCCCCTGCTCGCTAGCTCCCGCCTTCCAGACCCTCTGCTTGGAGCTCCAGACCCCCTAACGCCTAGGGCCCTCGGGTGGGCAGGTGGGGTGGAGACTCCCTTGACTATTCAAGGCGTGGATCTGAGAAAGGAATACAGTCTTGTGAAGGGTTCTGGTTCTACAGAATTGCACTTCTTAAGGGTCCAAGTTGTCACATTGATCTGCCGCTCTTTGATCAGGTCTTGGCGGTATAGGGTACACCGCAGTGTTTCAACCATCTGAAAAGATGGCTGTGGGTGCTGGCTGGCTCAGGTCCGGGCTGTGAAGGTGTGAGGAGGAATCAGGAGGAAACAGAGAAACCAGTGGTCTCTCCGAAGTCGCAAGCCCACCCTAGGTCATAAGTATTTTCTATGTCAAGTTATTTCCAATTTTTGACAGTCTCTGAGAAATAAAGCTTCCCTTGCTTTGGAGAGATCCACCCTCTGGATCTGGATCCCCATAAGAGATTGAGGACCTGGCTTTCTGTCTGTTACTGATCTGCCATAGACCTATGCGCTGAAGGTGATTACCGATAGAGCCAACGGCAGAGTGCGGGCAGACATTTGCTTTGTGTCCACCGTGTAGGGACTGGCCTCTTCCATCCTTTCCCCAGTTCACCCCATTTTGTCCTACCCCAATGTCAGATATTAACAGTAAGAAATGCACCTGGACAGTCAATCCTCTTTGAGCCCTGTGTCTCCTAAATGGTGGGTCATTGCACTGCGCTAGGACTCATCTTTCTTCTAATACACAGATTATCTCCTTCCTTGCATTGGTTTGGGATCAAGGTGGAATTCTTGCACAGCCAAGGTGTCAAAATGGCCGGAGGTTGTGGTACCCTCAGATGAGGCTTTTTGGAGAAGGAAAACTTGGCTACAGCAGGGGGCTGTTTTAAAGAAGAAATGTGCTTCACTTTGCCTGAGCAATACTTGCATCTGATTCGAGTGGGAAGGTGTGAGAATGGGTGAGTGAGACTGTCGTTTCTGATGAAAGCAGGGCTAGCTCTACTGACCTCTCCCTCTAGCTGGGGTTGATTTCTAGTTTAATTTTCTTTTTCTTGCAGCTTTCCTATTAGCACAGGAATGTTGTTATGTTTTTGCATTTTTAAAAAAAGCACTCTAATTATTTTCTCTGTTGTTCATTGCATCCTCCAGCATCAGGTACCTCTTAAATGATGGGATGCAGAAGCTGTGAGCACTGTAGTTTCAAACAAATGCAGCGAGCCCCTAGTGCACACATTGTCTTTAAAGGTGCTTCAGAAAGGGTGAAAGAGGCCTCGCATTTGTCTCACAGACTCCGAGCGGGGTAGCTCTCATAAAGGGCATTGGGGAAATTCCTAACATATCTGGGTCAAAAGGCAGTTTCCAAATCCCTGCACCTCCTTTTTTATACCTTAGAAGGTCACCCCACAGGCAATATGCTAGATTGATTGATGCTGACAGGGACTTCTTTGTGGTAGAAATGAAAGTAATAAAGCTCAAAGATTGGGATGCATTCTGGGTGTCACACTTTAAGAGGAGTACTGACCAGTTGGAGGATGTGGGAAACCACGTTAGGGATGAGGGGAATGAAGTCAGTGTAGGAACAGAGAAGACGCAAGGAAGACTGGACAGCTGTTTGCAAACATTTGCAAGCCAGTAGATGGAAGACAAATGTGCCTTACTCTGTACACAGGTCCAGATGACGGGGTTTGGATCATCGGTGGGATCGAAAGGTGGAATTGTTTTCTAACGACTAGAAGTACCTGAACACGGAATGGGCTGTCTTGTTGGGTGACACTCTTTGTCAGTAGAAGTCACAGAAGCTGAGAACTGTAGGGCACAATCTAATGGCGCGAAGTGTGGAAGAAGCAGAGTTTCCTTCATGTTACTACAGAGCGCAGGGCGGTCGTTGGTCCCTTGAATAGGGAACCAAGTCTAGAACTCTCTAGGCTCACCTTTGTTTTACTGAAAGCAACAGTTCTAGAGAGTGGGTTGGTAAGATCTTGGAGGTGGGGTTGGAAAGAAAGGACTCAAGAAAAGGGACATCTTTCAGCGTGATACCTCCGTAAATACGAGAAGAATGAGTACACGAGGAAGGAGTATGGCAAAATTCTTGAACTTCGGGTTCTGCAGTCAGCCAGCCACGTCTGGATGTTGGCTTACTTCTATAAAATGCACAACTTGGGACAAACCAGTCGACCTGTCAAAGCCTCAAATTCCTCCACCACCAAAGCGAGCTAATTATAGTGCTCACCCCATTGAGGTGGTTTTAAGGATTGAATGATGGAAGTGTTGGTCAAAGCAACACTGTGCTTTTGGAGGTAGCAGCTTCTCAGACATGTTTGCTGGGGATTGGATGTGAGTTTGGAAAACATGGAGAGAGACAGAACTTCCTACAACCCCACCTCACCTCCCCACTTTCCCAGCACTCACTGGAACATCTTCCTTTTGGGTTTCGTCACTCCAGGACCATCCAGGTAAATCCAAATATTTTTCAGAGTTTCTTTTAAAGGATTGGTGAACTCAGCCGTCACAACCATGTCAGAACCGACTACCTGAGCGCCATGGACCTAAGAAGTGAATTGGGAGAGAGAGAAGCTCCTTAGCAGCACATAAAGGCCTCTTATGCTCCCCTGTATCTTTAACCCTCTTTACTTTTTCTTGTGTTTTACAGCATGGCCACTTTTTGGCAAGGGAACCAGTGCGATGAGGCTATCGCTTTGACTGAGGGATACCTATTGAGAAAAAGATGGGACAATTACTAATTAGAATCGCACTCGTTTCCCCATTATAAAAACCACCCTAATTAGAATTGAGGTGAACAGCCGTGGCCCCCAGCTGTGGCTTTCAGCAGGAGGTGGAAGTGCATCTGGTGTAGCAGCGCTTTCCGTGGTGAGGGCAGCCAGGCGAACTCTGCTCCTGTCCTGCCGGGACAGGAGGCATCCCTGAGTTCAAGATGAAGAAAACACTCCACGGGGCCTGCGCCTTCTTACTTGGAGGCACTCTAGAAAGAAATATGTCCGAGGAGGGAGGCCTCACCGTTGAACTTGAAGGAGAGGAATCTGGACACTAAAATAGGCAAAAGGGACTTTTCCTCTGCAGCCACAGCATCTGCGTCCAGGAGGCTGTAAGGCTTTTTGTGGTGAGGTTATCCATCACAAGTGTCAGAAGTCTTGGGTATTTGGCAAAGTGGCCAGAGTTCATGGACAGCTCCGACGCTTACTAGCAGTGGGGCCTTGGGTGACTTTTCCAACCTTTCTGAGACTCAGTTTTCTTGTCTCTGAAACAGGACCGGCGTTCCTATGGGGTAATCTATGTAGAATGCTATTATTATTGTTGTTGTTATTATTATTAGTTCTTATGCTGTGTTCACGATGTACCACACACTTGGGACTATATGCTTTCCCAACACCAACACGACGTGCTGGAAAGTGACCAGGGGGCTATAGTATTTGTTTGTTCATCTAGGGGCTTTGTATGCCAAATGGATGGGTCTGTATAAGCTCTAAATAACTTGGGAATGAGATAATATCAGTAGTTCTTCCATCACAGGAAAGGAGTAGGTTGAGTTAACACATACAAAGCAGCCAACACAATGCATGGTGCATTGACAAGGGCTCAATACATTATAGCTCATACTTTTTGGATTAGCAATACGTGGGGTAGTTTGTTTTATTCACCTTATTTTAGCCCACTTTCAACTCCAGTATCTAGCTGGTGTCCAGTACATATTTGTTATATTAGGTTGACTGCTTACAAATGAAATTTATTGGTTGGTTGAGTTTTCTATACAGCAACCCAGGCACTATACTGCCTTATTTTTTAAGCGGTCTATAACACAGGAAAAATCATGTGGAAATGAGCCTTTCTCATGAATAGAGGGAAAGAGGAAGGCCATTGCCCAGAGAAGAAGATTCTCGCTCATTGGCTCTAGCATTAAGAATTAGAACCTTATGGTTTTACTCTTTTTTTTTTTTAACATCTTTATTGGAGTATAATTGCTTTACAATGGTGTGTTAGTTTCTGCTGTATAACAAAGTGAATCAGCTATACGTATACATATATCCCCATATCTCCTCCCTCTTGCATCTCCTTCCCACTCTCCCTATCCCACCCCTCTAGGTGGTCACAGAGCACCGAGCTGATCTCCCTGTGCTATGCGGCTGCTTCCCACTAGCTCTCTATTTTACATTTGATAGTATATATATGTCCATGCCACTCTCTCACTTCGTCCCAGCTTACCCTGCCCCCTCCCCGTGTCCTCAAGTCCATTCTCTACGTCTGTGTCTTTATTCCTGTCCTGCCCCTAGGTTCTTCAGAACCTATTTTTTTTTTTTTTAGATTCTGTATATATGCATTAGTGTACAGCATTTGTTTTTCTCTTCCTGACTTACTTCACTCTGTAAAGACAGTCTCTAGGTCCATCCACCTCACTACAAATAACTCAATTTCATTTCTTTTTATGGCTGAGTAATATTCCATTGTATATATGTGCCACATCTTCTTTATCCATTCATCTGTTGATGGACACTTAGGTTGCTTCCATGTCCTGGCCATTGTAAATAGTGGCTTTACTCTTTAAGACATGTTGACGACTAAATTTATGTCTATGGGATTTAAAAAATCTATATGAAAATTGCAACCAATTCTCCATGGTCATTACATTCAAGTCTCCACCCGCTAAGGTGGGATGGGTGGAGGGCTGGGAAGAGGAGTCGGGGTGGAGCAGACACTGATTATGGTCGTGACAACCGCAGGTGTCACCTACAAAGCATGGATTGCATGCCAAGCAAGGTGTCTCAGTGGTCCTCAACCTACATGCACAGCAGAATGTGAGGTTGGTTGAATTTGTTGATGCTCAACCTGTGGATATGGGTTTCGGTATCTGCAGGGGTCCTGGAACCAATCCCCACGGATACCGAGGGATGACTGTATAAAAGTGCATTATTAGAATACTTTACATAGAATCTTTGGTTTAATTCTCAAGTGCATCCAACATATTTTTCCTAAGTTGAAAAAAATTTCAGAACACTTTTTGGTTTCTAAAAATACAGGATAAAGATAACATTTACAAAAGCTGTCTAAGTTGGAGAAAGTGGGACTGCTTTAGAGACACTATTGGTGAAAGTGTTTGCTATGATCACTTTGATTTTGGGGGAAAAATATTTTGGAGTCATCTGCTTTATTCGTGCTATGCTATTGAGAATTTTTAATTTTAAAGGACGACCCCTTAAAAATCTGATAATAGCTACTGACCCTTCCTCCCATGGACAAACACAGTGACAAATACAAGATACATACACTTTGCAGGTAGTTTTAGGGGGTTCACTACAGACCCAGGATGTCTATCCATGGCCCTCAAGGGGCTGATGGGCTTCAAGTTAAGGATCCTTTACATCCTGGCAGGCTACCTCTACAGGAAGATTCTTCTGCTGTGGAAAGCAAAGTGGACCCTTCCAGGTGACTGATGGCAGCGATAAGGGGAATTTAGTGTTTGAAAGGCTGGCCCAGGGTTTAGGCCTTCAGAGATAGGCTTTAGATCTGAATATGATTAGAAGATGAAGCCTCCTCAGATAATTTCACGTGTCATGCCTAATCCGTTTGCTTCCAGATATGACCTCTGTTATTAGCTGCTGGCACAGGTATATGAATACTTCTCAGCCTTCCCTGATACTGGAGCCTGAGGGAGGGGCCCTTCTCGGATTGTAGAGTGTTTCTTTTGCAATTAACAAAGGCTCGTGTCCCTTTTCTGACACTGGTCTCCTGCACCTGGATTTAAATGTCCTTTACCTGACTGCTGAGATAATAACGAAACTTAGAAACGCAAAGCAAACCAGATCTAAAGCCTGCCCAACACTCAGCACCACTGTCTTCTCTCAGGCAATTGAAGTGGAGGTATTTCCTCCCACTTTCAAGGAAAATGGAGCGTCATACATGGTATTTTCATATGATGTGTTGATTTAAGTGGTGTGCAATTCGCAGCGTGTGTTCACTATAGAGAAGACCAGCCATTACCTGGACCAGAGAAAAGGATGAAGCATACGTCATACTCAGCGACATCAAATACTTTTGCACCTTGATTTTTTTCAATATTCCATTTCAAATATTTCTGTTTTTTTTAAACTGACATAAAATATGATGCATTTTCAAGTTAAACACCCTTCACCGATATTGACATACTGAGTTCTTGTCTTTTATGCTGTTTCATAATGATCAGTAGTCTGTTTCTTTGATAAACAAGGAAGTTACTAAAACACACACGCACACACACACACACACACTTTTGGGAGGAAATTACTTTTTAGGAAATCACAAGCTCTCTTCCATGGAGTATATGCTTTATAATATGCATAATAACTGTATTCAAAATCAAAACTGAAATGAAGGAAAAAGTCTGAGAAAGAATGAACCTAGCTGTCAATGTAATTCACATGATTTGTTAGTTCACGTCACAGCCCTTACTTCAAGTGCTGTCAATCATGGATTCCACGAATTAGTAGAAAATGATTTTTCCCCTCCTCTCCACCCTACGGTCACTGCTGGTAACAAGCAGTTGCTTGTTTGCAAACCACTTCACCAGCACTGGCACCACAGTTGCTTCTCACTAGCCCACTTAGGTTAGCCTTGGCTAAATAATGCAAATTTTTTTTTTATGACGGTCAGGTTTTACGACAGTCAGGCAGTGTTCTAAGTCTGCACCGTCCAATGTGGTAGCCACCAGCCACAAGGGGCTATTTAAATTTAACTGAATTAAAATGAAATGAAATTAAATTTCAGTTCCTTAGTTGTCCTAGCCACAGTTCAAGCACTCAGCATCTACATGTGTCTAGTGGCTATCATATTGGAAGGTGCAGTTTTAGGGCATTCCCGTCATTACAGAAAGTTCTACTGGATGATGCTGCTAAGTGATTTTCTTATATTAACTCATTTAATCCTCACGACCCTATGAAGTAGACGCTATGAGAATTCATTTTACAGATGAGGAAAGTGAGGCACAAAGAAGTGAAGTGACCTGTTCAAGTTCACACAGCAAGTAGGGGAAGCGAGACTTGGATGCAGACAGCCTGGCGCCAGAGTCACTGCTTAACCACCTGCTGCGCTGACTCTGGTAAGTAATAACAATAATAGCAACTCACATTACTTTTAGTGTTTACTTAGGCATCCTTTCACTTACATTATCTTGTTTGACCCTCTATGGACTCGGCAGTGGACATTAACATTATCCCCATTCTATTGATGTGAAACTAAAACTTAGAAGACAAACAAAATCCCCAGGTTACAGAGCCTGTAAGTTGGCAGGACCCAGATATGAATCTAGGTCTTTCTGACTCCAAAGCCTTCATCTTTAAGCACTACATACACTGTCATCTCTGACAGCAGAGAGGCAAAAATAGTAACCTTTTCTGCCGAAAATAGTTTCTTTACTTCCTGAAACCCACTGAAGAATCATTTGCAGTATTACCTTTTGCCATCACTAAGCTACCAGTTGAGCACAGTGATTACAACTCGATTCTGAACTAAATTTGAAAACATATATATTACTACTCAACTCCTTCTTTTTGACTTTATGGGGAAAGAGGCAGATTTCTATCCCAGAGTAAAATGTGACAAGGTAGACCTGAGGCCTTGATACACTGTATTACTTGATGATTACAGGATGTGCTATTTGGGGTAAAGATAGAGACATCATTTAAAAAAAAAGAGCTCAAGCACACTGTGATCATACGACGAGGTAGATGAGATTTGTTGTTCTTGTTGTTTTACTTTGCTTCCACGTGAACAGGGATGCACAGAGAGCGTGTTGTAGGAACCCCAGTTACCAGTGGTTTTCGTTTTCATTCTCAAATGCAGGTTGTTCCACAGCTGTGCTGAGAGGGAGGCGGAAATGCTCCCCTTCCAGTGGAGGCCTCGCTCACAGAGAGTCTGGGACGTGCTCTCCTGGCCAACGGAGTAACCCACCGCCTGATCCTCTGGGACCAACAGAGGATGGAGAGAGAGTCAGCTATCCGAGCATGTAAAGCCATGGCTGGTGGTACCCTGCCTGGGACCCTCCCCAGGTCCGTGGACTTCACCTGCTCAGAGCGCCTCATGGTGGGACCTCACAGACAGACTTTGATTTTCTCCACAGATGGCTTACGGCAGCACTGAGGGCACCGCTGTGGTGGCCGGGACGAAGACAGGGACCATGGTTGGGGACGCTGAGGGGAAAGCATGCTGGACTCAGGGTCTGAAGACCAGGGACCACTGCTGTGTGTCCTCAGGCCAATCACTTGAACTCTCTGGGCCTCGGTTTCTTATGAGGTTCTTGGGAAGATTCAATGTGACATCGTACGTGAAGTGACCTGGCAGAACATGTGCAACATCGCAATTATTGACTCTAAATGCCATGGAGGTCTGGAGGGAGACAGTGCTGCCAGGGTGACCAGGAGGACTTCCTCAGCCTCAAGTTCCCCCGTGGGGAGTGATGTGGATTCAGGTCCTCAGGCGCCAGAGCCGAGAAGCACAGAGGAGAGAAGCTGGCGGCCTCCACTGACACTTTCTAAAGAGACGTGGAGAAGCCCACGCCCCGTGCCCTGCTCCAGCCTCCCACTGAAGGACTGTGGACACGGCAGGGGTGCCTCCTGGTGACTGGAACACGTGTCAGAGTCACGGAGAACCCACGGGAGGCCCGGAAGGAGAAACATGCCCGATGGGAAACATGGCAGGAGAAACGGTTTAGGGGTTGGGGTTCGGCATAATTAGAACACAGAGTTTTGTTCGTTTTCTGCCTTGATGGAAAGCTGCAGATACTTAGGCTCTCACCGAATGAAGTGAAACTGCAGTTAAGTCTCACCATGTACCTGGTGGCTGTCAAGCATTTGGGGACACTCGCTCTTCCTCAGGTGGTTCCCCAGTTTTAACCTGTCCTCCGGTTAAAAAGTAAAACAACACATGAACTGGGATGTTGGAGGAGCAGGGCCCAGGCATCCGCCACAGCATCCCTGCCGGCTTTGCTCTTCTCTGGTTAACATTGGGGCTGCCACGGGCACAGGCAGAAGAGGGACGAAGAGGATTTTACAGTCGACCTCAGGTGAGTGGTGGGCTCCGGATAGAACCCAGCAGCACAGTGCTGGTTAAGAAAAGCCAAGACAGCGTCTTGATTCCGAAGCGATCTGGGCGTGGAGCCGGCGCCGGTGCACCTGTGTTAGTTAGGGAAGGGAGCCCCTTTTCCAGTGGACGCAGCGTCCTGCCAGGCTGCGTGGCTTGGTGAGTGGCGAGTGGGCTCGATTTGGTCCCTTCATTATCCACTGTGTGGGCACAGCTCCCACAAGTGTCAGATCTGGTCTGGAGTGGGGCCACCCAGAGGAAGCCACCACCCGGGGGGCAGCAGGGACCTTCCCCACGTGACCTGCCTTCTCCTCACTGCTGCAGGTCCAGAGTGCCGGGAGGACATTCTGCTGGTTGATGTCTAGGAATTACCCCCTTTCCTAGGCCCTGGCTACACTGCCCGGTACAAGAGGAGTGCCCCAAGCTGTGAGGCCGTGGTGGTCGACATGTGAGAATAGAGCAGCTGTGTCCTTGGAGCTGACCGGGGGAGGTCCCTGCTGAAAGCAAAATTAGCAGCCTTTCCCCATTTCAAAGAAAAAGTCAATAAAAATATTTTCAATATTGAGTTATCCTCTGATAATCTTTAAAGCATTGGCTACAATTTATTTACAGAGTGGTCACCAAATAACTCTTTGTTGAATGATTAAATAAGTGAGTGAGTGACTAAACATCGGGATGGAGAAATACCGAAAAATTCTTTTGGCCAACAGAACAGATAAGTAATGAGCAAACGCATGTTGAAATCATGTTAATGCCACTCCAGGACAGCTCCCGCACTTGTGTGGACTGTGCACGACCTGGGGGTGGCGGAAGCAGGGAGGCGCGTTAAAACGCGTGTGAAAAAAATCTTGGAAACGGTCAACTGTTCTTATTTTAAATGTTTAAAAGATTTTTTTTTTTTTTTAATCTAGGGGCACCTGTTGGTTTATGGTTTGTTCATGGCTATAACTTTTTAAAATCACATACATAGAAAGTGGTTTTATTTTTTTCCTAGCAAAATTGTTCCTCATTCATAGGAGAGAATGAGTTCTATTGGTGTCTCATGACGTTCTGAAAAGGCTACAGGACTGTCCTACATGATCATACTAAAGATGCGGTGGGACCCGAGCACTTTTAAATGCCGCTGGGAGTTGTTTTCCCAGATACTGAAAGGAGGTCATGGGGGAACACGTGACCACCTCTCCTCTGTCCCCCAAGTCTCCTCCAGGCTCTTCGGGACTGGCCCCCCCTCAGGAGGCTCCCACAGGGAACAATGCGCGTGCTCAACGCCCAGGGGTCGGTTTCAAGGCCACCAGGTGAGCATCGGCCAGAGGGCAGCTCCTGCCCTGAGCAAGTGTCAGGGGCTTGACTACAGAGCCCCCGGCACAGAGAGGACTGGGCGGGCAGGGAGCGAACACCAACCAGCAGCCACCGGTCCTGGCAGGAGCTAAGCATTGCAGGAACGGCCCAGATTCAGTCCTTAACCACTTTGGGTTTTATATATGATTGCAGTTAACATTGGGACTAGTATTATGAGTGTGTTATTTTGCAAAAAGGGACAGGGAAGTTCAGAGAGAGAGGATGTGTGTGTGAGAGAGAGAGAGGAGAAAGAAGGAGGATGAGAGGAAGCAGGAAAGGGAGAAAAGGTCTGGAGACTTGGTGGTGGCTATGCCGCGCGATGGAAGCTGACAGAAGCTGGTCTGCATCACGTACTTACTGTGATCAAGGTACCATGTTAAGCTCCTTATAAGGATTATTTCTATTATCCCTCCCAGCAACCCAACAAGGTCAGCAGTATTCCTGGACCCATTCTACATATGAGATGTTGACGAATTAGCCCAGAGCAGCCCAGGTAGAATTAGGAACCCGGGATGTCCGGGTCCAGCCATCCAAGCCCCTGTGCTGGGCGGCTTCTCTACAGAAGGGGCTGTAAGGGTTCCCCCCACCCCGGCGTTCCTGCTCTAGTTGACTTGGGTGAGGACGTGAAAACTGTGAAAGCTTCACTGCTCCCCGAGACTGGGAGGAACCCACCGGCACGCTGCCCCCATGTCACACACCACGACTCCTGCAAACCAGCCTCTAGCCGGCAGACCAGCTGAATTCCCTCTGTTGCCCCCGTCTCCTCCCCCAAATAACTGTTCCTTAAACATCAAAATGCTGAAGAATCTTTTCCTGACTTAAAGCCTCTTAACAACAATCAACACGTGGGAAGGCAGAGACAAATTCTATGCCTGATTTTAATAAAATATGCTTTTCTCATCAAAATATTTTGATAGCCTGAGAAAAGAGATGTGTGCTCATTAAAGTTTAATGACTGTCTCTCCCTGCCGTTTTCCATATGAGGATCACACACTGTGACTCACGCGTGGTGGGTGCCGGGATGAGTCAACCGGGAGCGCAGTTTAACCCAGTTCCGATATCTGTGCTCACGGGGACGAATGCAGTGCAAGACTGGGTCCTTAGGATGTAAGGACGTGTCCACTGGCCTAACTGCTTTGGTGGACGGTCATGTGGATCCAGACAGGCGGGCCCCACCGTGGTCCAGGTTGGTGTCTATTTGCTCTAGAAAGGGAGCTGGGTAAGAAAAGCTGCAAACTAGCTCTCAGGCAGCTCCAGCCCCCAGGCTGAGCTGGGTCTCCCAGAAGACAGTGCTTTGGGCAAAGGCTTTGAAGAGAAGGGAGAAAGCAAGAGGTACCGACTCTTGGGAGGTCGGAGTTGACAATGATGCTACATTCATGTTCTAGAACCTCCACGGAAGCCCCCCTGTTCTCAGATCACTTAGGAAGCTCTCATCCAAACCTTTTAGCCTCCCTTCAAAGTGGCCCCAGGCTGCCTTGCTTGGTCTCTCTTCACTAGTCACCTGCTTCCTGCCTGCACTCCCGCTGTGGCGGCTTCCAGCTGCTCCCCACACTGCCCTTGCTTATGGTTTTTTTTTCCTAGCATCTGGAGTGGTCTCTCCATCCATCTCTACCAGCTGAATGTTATCCACTCACCAAGGGTCATCTACGGTTCTATAGCCTTAATCCTTGACACCCCACTCCACTCCAACTCCTGTGATCTCTCCTCCCTGGAAACACCAGGCTGTTCGGTAAATGCAGTCACCATCTTCTATTCTGGTGAAAGTTCCAGTGTGAGAGCAACGTAGCCGAGCCTTTACCTGTACTAGCTTCCGAATCAGTAAGATCTGGGTTAGAAGCTTCCTTCCCTCCCTTATCAGGCAGGTGATCACAGGCAAGTGGCTTGTGAACAGTAACAAGGACAAAACCAACAACCAGTGCACACTCGGCGTTGACCGTGAGCTAGGCATTAGGTACTCATTATTTCGTTTTACACTCACAACAGCTCTATGAAGTAAGACTTGCCATCGTCTCTGTTAAACAGCTGAGAGAACAGGAGCTAAGAGACAGTAAGTGATGCGTCCAGGGTTACACAGCTAGTGTGTTGAGGAAACAGGCTTTGAGTTCAGATAGTTCGGTCCCAGAGCCTGTGTTTTGACCATCATGCTACAAGGCACTGCCTTCTCTGGGCCTCTCAGATTTCTCATCTGTAAAATGGGTACAATACTGCCCACCTCGTAGGGTGGAAATGAGGATTAAATAAGATAGTACAGGAGAAGCATAATAGCATAGACCTCAGTACTCATAGCTACTGTCATTGTCAGCACTGTGTGCCGGTCTCACCACCCCCCGCTCCCGCCTCGGAGTGGGGGGATCCTCCTTCCTGACCCTTGTCTCTCACACCTTCTCATCCTGTACCTTCATCATAGTGACCTTGGGAGGTTCTGTAAGCTGTGGGCCAGTCCCAGGCTCAGAGAGATGGACCAAGTGTTCTAGCGTTTTCTTAGAACCTGGGGACATGTGTCCCACGTGGTCTGGACCTCTGAGCCACCGTGCTTTTGTACTTTTCAATGCATTTAGCTTCCTCTCCAACTCCTGTTTATGCAGTTTATTTGATTCCTGCCCTGAGGTTTCCTGGGTAACATTTGTTTCAAGGTCTATTTCTTTTCTCCTCCCTTCCCCGCTCCTCCTTTTGTCCGTGTCCTCTCCCCCTCGCCCCCCTGCAGTCGCTTTCAGGATACCTGCCGTCTGGATACCCGCGGTCCGTACCCAACGCCTCCAGTAGACTAACTAGCATCCTGGTCGCCAGTCCATTAGCCAGTTTCTGGAATTGGAACCTCTCACAGCTCAGGGACACCTGGCTTTCAGAGTATGAGGGACTTTACCCAGGAACACCTCTTCCGCGGCTGGGATTTAGTCTGTCCTTGGGGCTAATACAGTTCATGAGGTTAGAGGTTAAGCGACCACTTCTGTGAGGATGCTCCTGCCTGCTTTCCTGAGCACTCCTGGACCGATTTCCATCTCTCTCCTGCTGGAGTCCCAGTCAAATGACCCTACCCTCTAAATGCATCACCTCTAAGAACTGCCTTTTTGACACCCTTATGGAAATTGAAAAACAACACAAAACAAGGCAAAAAACCCACACAACTCTTTGTAAAGTAAAGTACACCCTCCCCGTCCAGGTCACTTGAGCTGCAGGAGAAGGGATTTGGGTTCTGCCCGTGGGGAGTTAAACTGCTCTCTGAGTAAACTCGGAAGATGACTAGTCAATAATCCTTCAGTTAATGAGGTCTAAAAGATGAAAGTTATCAGTTTCCTGTATTCATCCAGTTTATTACCAGCGGTGCAATTAAATTCTATTTTATGCTGGGGTTGGATCACTTCCCAGCTGGGGAGAGCTCTCTCCTGAGCCCTTCGCAGGGCCAAGCTGTCAGTTCATAATTAGGTGAGTGTGTGGGCCTCGCCTCTGGTGGGAAAGGTTCAGAGGCTGAGCTCC
The DNA here is from genome assembly GCF_963455315.2 of Globicephala melas. NCBI lineage: Eukaryota > Metazoa > Chordata > Mammalia > Artiodactyla > Delphinidae > Globicephala > Globicephala melas. Next base: position 98,572,385 of record NC_083324.2, on the reverse strand, counting down.
TGAAGCAGCGGGAAAGGAGGCCTCCCCCAGCCTCCGGGAGAGGCCTGCGGGGCACCGCACGTGTCCCAGGAGAGCCTGCCATGAGGGCAGCCGCCACGTGGCGGGTGGGCAGGACGCCCCGGTCACAGCACCAGCGCCTTATGCCCAGGGGAGAGGCAGCTCCTCTGCAGGAACCCCAGTACCACTTCTCTGTTCTGCATTCTTCCCTGTTCTGCCTGCAGACCTGCACCCCTCACTTTTATGCTGTCTCTTAAGGCCTCTTGTGTAGGTGGTGCTGTGATGGGCCTGTAGCAGGTGACCTGGGTGACCAAGGAGGCGCGAGGATTCAAGCCTTCCTAGAAAAGGAGGGCCTGGGGTTCCTTCCTCCGGGGCCCTACATGTCGGCCTGCATGGGACACATCGTTCAGTAGCCCTCAAGGGCCGTCCACACAGCGCTGGACCCAGGGGGAAGGCTGCCATTTTGAATGCTACACAACGTAATTAGCTTTCCAAGTGATTCTCAGCCAACGATTCAGAAGAGACACAAGGCCTACCGCTCCCTGCCCGCCCGTTGCCAACAGCCCACCTCTAGAGGCTCTAACATTTTGATTTACCCACCACGTTAGAGGGATGCACCTTCAGCTCTGTGCTAATCACTCAGTCACTTGGAAAGGTCTCCAAGCCCTGGATAAGGCTGCCATGAGATGTCACACCCCAAGAACCCTGATGGACGCCTGGGTTTCTGCTCCCTGGGCAGGAGGTGTCTCGGGAATGTGGCTACGGACGCTGCCAGTGATCCTGAGAAGTGGGCGCAAATAGGCTGCCATATTCGCCTTGCCCTTTCACCCATGCTCACCTCTCCACTGCCAAGTGCCTTTGAGACATTTGGACAGAGGGAGCGGCTAACGGAGAGACAACGTTAAAACTACTAGTAGCCAAACGGACAAAAAAGGCCCTCTGGTGATAGAGGTCAGAGCAATGGCTGTCTCGGTGACGGAGGAGAGAGTGATGGACTGCAAAAGGTGTGAGGGAGATTTCTGGGGTGTTGGATGTTACACATCCTCTGTGTCTGCATCTGGCTGGTGGTTGCCAGGTGTAGACACACATGACAAGTCATGATCATCACACTGACGTTTCGGTTTGTGCCTTCTACTGTATACAGTGATAGCTTCATGGAAAACGGTACAGTCCTAAACGCAGGTGGGAGGGATCCGGGCGGCTTCTGTCTGATGCCATGCCTGACCTACTTTATTCTGGAGGCAGTGAGCTCCAAGTATCTGTATCCTTTACACATCTCTATCTTCCTCCACAAGCGTGTTTATACCCCAGGTTATATTTATATCTGCAGCCATGTCTATATATTTAAATCTGGAGAGGAGAGAAGAGTGTTATATGTGCACGTCAGTGTATAGGGTGGTTTACTTCTTTCAAAGAACAGGAGGATCCTAGTTCCTTTTTTTTTTTGGAGCAGAACACACTTTCTCTCACACACACACACACACACACACACACACATATTCATAAACACTAACAACCTTGCCTTTCTCCCTCATCTGAGATGCTGAAACTGACCTTGATGATGACCTTGGGGATTGTCAGCACAATGGACTTCTGCTTAGCCAGAACATCCTTGGTCTCATTGACACGGGCTGTGACAAAGAAGTGCAGGAACGCCTGCTCCAGCAGCTCGCCCATGTACTCGCCCGCTTGAATCAGCACCTCCTCTTTCTTGACTGACGGCAGGAAAAAAAAACATGGCGGTGTCAGGACCTGGGATAGGAGCTGCTTCACTCTTCCCTGAGGGCCCCATCTTTGCCACGCTAGCACAGTCTCCACCAGGAACACACACGGGTGAGGGCAAGTGGAACACAGAGCCCATCAGGGACAAGAAGCTCTCCGGCTTCTGGGGTAAAGAATGTGCTGGAAATTTCACATTCAGTAAAGTCTTCCTAGAGAAAACGTGTCAAATTTCCCAACAGTGCTTTTGCTGTTGTAAAATGCAACGTGACAAAGAGGTTTAAAATCAAGGACCAAGGGGTGTTAGCTGCGGCTGCTTGGATTTAGGCAGAAACAGTCCCGAGGTGACAGATGTGGGGCAGTGATGTCCACGGCCACCGTGTCACGGGCCCTCCTGTGATAAGACACATCTCACGCAGGCCACGGGCCACGCTCGAGCAAAGCTGTCAACGGCCTAAACCTTTTCCCTGATTCCTTTGCTCCACACTTTCTCTCCAGCTTGTACTGTACCAATCTGACTTGATTTTTCTATTTAAGAGAAAGAAGCAGTTGAAACCAGTTTTCACCGTAGGCCTGCAACTCTCTCCCACCCCTTCTGCTATTTACAACTTAAAAGACCTCTGTGATCTCAAGGCACCGACAAGGGGAGCATTTAGGTGCTGGGGACGAGCCAGTGAGGATGACAGGTGGAGGGGGGGCATGGTCCTGGCCCCCCTCTGCTCACCATCCGGGCTGAGGACGGGAATCCTGTCTTGCGGCTCTGACCGCAGCCGTGAGGTTCTGTTTGGCTGTGCTGCCCAATTTCTCTCACTCTCGTTTCCCAGAGCCCAGGATTCTTAAGGGCAAAGGGCAGTTCTCCTGCCGGCCGAGCCCGGGCCTGGGCAGAGCCAGGGGCCTCCATCCCCCTGCATGGAATCGAATGTCTCCACCATGGCTTCCCTGCTCAATGTCTGCCTTTGGCCAAAGATTCCTCCCTCCGGTGGAAGTTATTGAAGGAAACAATTCCCAAGGCTGATAGTTTCAAGTGCAGAGGGTGGCTCGTTTTAGCCCTCCCTCACGAGCGGCCGTCCAGGACCCAGGACGCAAGACCCTGTGGGGTGAACTCCAGGGCACAGGGAGGCCTCCTGCCTTTTGGGCTCCCGGACGACGGTGCATCAGGCCGTGCCTACCATCTGCCTCAAGGTCTCTGCATGGATGAGTAGGTGCTGTGACCACCCAGTCTTGGCTTTACCTCACCAGCACTTAGGGACATTTAAAAACCTGCCCTGTTGGATCCCACCCCAGGCCAATTCAATGAGAATCTCGGTGGCTGGGGCCCAGGCTTTGTTTTAAAATTCTGCAGATGACTCTTACGTGCAGCGGGGCTGAGAAGTACTGCTCAACAACTAGGGGGACCCGCCCTTCCCGCCACCAGATCAGCCCGGTAAGAGCCTGCCACCGGTTCTCTAACCCCACCCACACTTAGGGAATCAGGATCTGTGTTTGAATATGATGCTCAGATGGTACATATTCAAGTTTGAGGGGCTCCCAGAGATAGGAGGTTGTAGCAGGAGATGGGGTGGTGTTAGGGTAGAATTGGGTGAACTTAGGATGATCTCTGTTTTGAAACGGAAAGTTTTGCACCCCAGAATGCACCCAATTCCTGGCAAAATGGAAAGGATGGTCATCCTAGACCAGTGGTTGTCAACGGGGTGCAATTTTGCCCCCCAGGGGTGTTTAGTAACGTCTGGAGATGCTTTTCGTTGTCACAGCTGGAGGTTGTTACTGGCACCTATCGGGTAGAGGCCAAGGATGCAGCTAAACATCTCACAACACACGGGACAGGCCCCGTAACAACTGTCCAGTCTGAACGTTCGTGGTGCCCAGGCTGAGAGACGGCCACGGGCTATGCAGAGTTATTGGAACGTACTGGTCCGCCCTAGACAAGCAGTCAGCAACTCAGCCTACTTCCTGGCGGTCCCATTCCACTTAGAGCTGCCTTTGGAATCGAAGACCTTGTCTTGACCTTGACCCTCGAATTCTGCCTTTTTGGGTGACCTACGCATGTCGCCTCCTTTGGGACTGAGCCTGGACCTTGCCTCCTCCATGGCTCCCCGAGCAGTGAATTGTCCAGAAGATTAAGGCTCTGTCCCTCGGTTGGAGACAACCTCAGACGAGCCCATGGGGGCTGTTGTCACTTCGCCAGATGGAGGCAAAGCGAGAGGCCTTGAAGAACACGCGTTTTGCCTCTAGCTGCCTCCGGTAATAATAATAATAAAAAAAGGACATCCTCTGGCTATTTCTAGAGGGCCGTGTTTGACCACTGGGCTGTTTAGGTTGGCGAGATGTGCTTGACATCGTTACAGAGGCTCTCACTGCCTTGATATCAGCCTCGGGACTCTTCATTCTCTGAGGTAGAGCATCCTCTAAATCTTGGCACTAAAGAAACTGGGCTGTGTTTCTGAGCCCAAGGGAACAGGGCTCCTGAAATAGCACATTATGTAAATGCTGTGTTTTGCCACCACACAAGAAATTGTTCTAGATAAAGTTTATTAAACGTGGCAAGAAGAAGAAATTTTCATTCTCTGAGTGGTGGAGCTGGGACCCTGCCAATACCATTTACGGTGTCTGGGGAAAGCCGGGGGGGTGGGTCACAGACAGGAGCTGCTTCATCTCTTTTCCAAAGAGCAAAGAAAACTAAATATAGCCAAGTGGAAACGATAGCACCTTTGAAGGTATGGGAGGTTTAAGTTATTCAGATCTTCCCAGCTGATTCTAGCCTACACGTTCCCTTTCATCATCAATGTGGAAAATACGCTTCCCGTTCTACTTGGAAAACTTTCTCTGCGACGGACCCTCCTAGGATTGTACCCTGACCTGCTTGGTCGAGGTCTAGAATCCTGTGGCTTTTTGCCATATATTGCAATTGATTTTCGGTTGCAATATGCAATTTATCGCATGCCGTTAGTGCCACCTACATGCAGGGGAAAGCAAGAAACAGTCTTCAACTTGCTTCAGGTTATTGAGGACAAGCCTTGGGGTGGGCTGAGTGCGTGGGAGCTGTGTTGATACTGAGTCAGGCTTCGGTATCCCTAGATCGATGACTGAGATGGCTAATGTGTCATGCCGTTCTAGCCCGCTACCTCCCGTAAGCTCATGCTTTTATTGGATCATGGAGAGAAGGGGAAGGAGATTGCGAGATGGGACTCTAGTGCGGTGGGAAAAGGATGGCATATAGTTCCTTGTCCAGGGGAGTGAGGGGCAGCTGGACCCCAGGCAACAGGGCACAAGTACGGGGCGGGCCTACTTAGGGCCCGAGAATGCACGGAGCTGGCTCACCACACCTGCCTGAATAGGATGTGGCCTCTGGCACCTGCTTTGCCTCTAATTACTATGTGTGGCCTTGAACACGTCAACTCGCCTTTCTGGTCTCATTTTCCCAAAGTGTAAACACGTTGGAAGTTAGCATTTATGGGAAGCCTACTTGCGGGAAGCCTTCCGCATATATTATCTCATTTAGTTTCCTCCACAGCCCCCTTCTCTTACGCCACCCATCCAACCTGTCAACCAATCCCGAGGGCTCTACCTTCAGAAAACACCCGGATCTGGTAGCTGTCACCACCTCCCTCACCTTCACCACCATCTCTCACGGGACTATTGCAACAGCGTCCTAACTAGTCTCTAAGCTTCAATTCCACATCGCCTATAGTCTGTTCTCAGCACAGCAGCCGAGTGATCTTTCAGAACCCAAGTTAGACCAGGGCACACTTCTGCTCAACACCGTCTATGGCTCTGCAGCTCACTCGGAATCACAGCCAAACTCTTTACAAGGGCCTCCAGGTCTTTACCTGGTCTATATCCACTAGCCTCCCCTGGATACCTTTGCTCCTGACCCTGGTCTCCTTGCTGCTCACTGAACACATCACACGAGCTCTGGCCTCAGGACCTTTGCACTTACTTTTTTTTTTCCTGGCTGGAAAGCTCACTCCTTCCCTTCTGTCAGATTTCTGTTAAATGTCACCCTATCAGAGGGGCTTTCCTTGACCACACCCCCCACCCGCGGCACTCCGTCTTCCTTGTCTTGCTTTGTGTTTTCCTATTCTACGCAGAACCATATATATTCGCTTGTTTGATTGTTTATTGTGGAGTCCCCATCTTCCCCCCAGGAGACCATCAAGAAGCAACTCATTGCTGTGTCACCAGCACAAAATAATACCTGGACTTGTAGGCATTAAATAAAGCTGTGTGTGTGTAGCGGGGGTGAACCAACAATCCAGTGATGTGGGTAGTATTGTTCCCACGTGCAGATGAGCTCAGATTACTTAAGTAACTTGCCTAGGGACACACAGCTAGTAGGTGACACAGTCACAGCTAAAATCCAGATTTGTCTAATTCCAAGGTTCAGGTCCTCTAAATCCACTGAGTCTGTCTGTCCTAAGCAGCTGTGATGACTGTTTTTTCTCCTGAGTCCTTTATACTGACTACGTGTTTCTGTAAGAATTACCTTTCTTCCAAGTGCTAGACCTTCCAGTTTCCAAAACCAATACCATGGTGATTTCTTAGTTGTTGGCTAGTCTACTGAATCGAGGGGGATTTGCTTCCTTCAAGATTGAGTAGGTTTCTTGAAATTAGGATTTTTTAGGACTAGTTTCTCATTTTTCTGGGAATATCCTTCTGACGCCTCCCAAAGGTACTTCCTGAGACTCGGGACAGACACCGAATCCAGGAAGCTTGAAAACAAGTGAGACGTGTGGTGTGGCCACCCCAGGCGGGATCATAGTCTTGCCTGCCTCTGTGTTTAAAAAATTATTATTCATATACTTTTTTTCCATTTCTTTTCCTGACTCACCTGTCAGGTCAATGGATCTGGTGCCCTGCCATGTTGAGCCTTTCAACATGTTCTGTTTTCTAACTCCGTGTGCTCTGCCTGGAGACCAGGTTCTTCTGGTTGGCTCATTTGGCCAATTGAGTGACCAGCTGTTGTGCACACTAAACACTGGTACCCAAGGGAATGAGACAGGTCGAAATTGCAGTCCCCAGCGCAAGCTGCGGCTTTGTCAATCCCAGTCCCACTTAAACTAGTCTGGAGTTTTCATAGCGAAGAAGACGCTTTGGAAGGCCATGTATGCAAGGGAGGTGAGGGATCGAGGTGCGGGAGAGGTCCCCGGGAGATGGCCGGGAGAGCAGAGCCTCCAGAGCTTCCTGGACAACACATCCCGAGGCTCGAGTTTCCTCTCCCAAGGATGGGCTCTCCCGACCCTGTACCTCAGACAGCCCACCCTGCGGAGCTTAGATCTCCCTGCCCCCTACATGGTAAAGCCAAACACACCATTCCTGCTGGGCGGCCCCCCAAAGCTGTCCCTAAGTTGGGAGAGAGGTACCGCCAGCGGGCCTGCTTTCTGAGACACAAGCTTCACCAACTCTCCTGTTCACACCAGTCCCCCTGGGATCTTGTTAGAATGCATGGGTCTGGGGTGGGGCCTGAGAGTCTGCATTTCTGACCAGCGCCCAGTAGGTGCTGATGCTTCAGATCCTTGGCCCACCCTGTAAGTAGCAAGAGGTTCAGTGACATTTAATGTTCACGATTCATGGGGCTCTAAGCTTTGAAAATTTCAGTGCTCACTTCTGTGCACAAGTCACGGAGATGAAAGTGGGGGCCTTTCTAGGAAGAGTGGGTCCCGCCCTGTGGTTCATATGCTCCTGAGCTCTGGGCCAGGGCTTTAACTTCAACAGGAAGCTATTAGGGAACATCAGCAGAGAGCCAGACAAGGAAGCAGGTGACACATCCAGGAGAGAACAGCCCCCCTCGTTAACTTACAGGATAAGGGCTCCAGTGTCACATTAAATGTCTTGTTCTTGAATTCTGCCTTGGCGACCCCGGTGTAGAAGGTGATATTGCCTGAGAGATAGGCTGTGACGGTGTAGTGGGCGGGGCCATTGTTACGGAAGGTGATGGTGACCTTGAAGTCTCTTCCCAGCACGACGTTCTCCACTTCAAAATTCATGTGGACATCAGACCTCGATTTGACGACGCCCTCTGTGTTGAGGGGCTTTTTAGCCCCATACATCAGGGCAGTTTCCAGGGCCAACCTCTCTTCTTCTTGACCTAGGAAAGGTGCAGAGATAAGGCCAACGTAAGCCACCCGAGAGAAAGTCACCTTAATGAACAGTGTGCTGTGGGCACCACTTGCAGGGCTTGCCGGGCTGCCTCTGTGAGCCACAGGCTTCCCTCTGGGGCAGGTGTCATCATCATCCCATGTTATACATTCTGCAAAATCAAGTTCCCAGAGAGTTAGGACCTGCCCGGCTGCCGGGTTCGGCCTATCTGAACAGGGGTTACTACAGAGCATACTCCAAGGGTTGTTTTTCCAGGGTCACTGTTTCAGGGCTCAGCAGATAGAACCGACAAAACCTAACTCTTCTCAAACTGTGGGATTACTTGGCTTCCCTCCCAATGTCCTAGCCACGTAGCCGGAAGAGCTGCATCTTGCCTTGCACCTTCTACAATGTGAGTTTTCTCCCATTCATGGGTCTGCCCGGCAAGACCTGTCTTCCTCATGTCTCTTTCCACTCGGACCTGTCCCACTTGGCTTGGGAAAGCTAGTCATGCAGATGGCTAGCAAAAGAAGAATCACTTTGAAATAAAAATGCTGGTTTTTATATTTCCATTAACTTTTAAGATGTTGCCTCTCACTTAACTAATAGCAAACTGCAACAAAAATGAAGAGGTTAGTTAATAGCGCTAACAAGCATCACTGAGAGCTAACTATGTGATGGGTGTCATGGGAAGCGTATATTGTGCTCTGTCTCATCTAGTCCTCAGAAGGACTCTGCAAGGCAGGGACCATTACTACCATCGGTTTCCTTGTGCGTAACGTAAGGACGCATACGTGGCAGGGTTGGGAAGTGGTTTACAGGTAGGACATGCATAAGGATTGGCAACTACTGGGACTTTGCAAAGACAGAGAAAATGCCAGCACGTGTTGCGAACACATGAATGTGTATTTCTGCGTGTGCATGAACAATTTCTCTGATTGTCAAGGCTGCGAGAATGTGCCAGAAACAACTGGTCCAGGACAAGCATTGGCTAGAGCACATGTTTCACAGTCGACAAGAGGGAGATGATACTAAAGGGAAGGAGTGGCTGTGACAGGGAAAGCATAGTGAAATATTTTAGCGGAGAGCATCTGGCAAATAGGTCCCCAAGGAAGAGAGCATTAATGATCATGGCTTTGGACGGGCACCAAACATGCATTTAGGCGAAATGTGGGAGGTGAACGCCAGCAGTGGGAACATGGTCATGGTCAGAGAGGAGCCTCGTGGGGAGAGGATGAGCTGGCCGAGTGGAGGAGGGGCGGTGGAAGCTTCTGGGCTCTAGGAGGGACTTCACAGCGGGTCGTAGGTGGAAGAACCTCTAGCTTCCTTCTGAGGACCAGCCTGTCCCTCTGAGCAGGAGCTGTCAGCGAGGCAGGCGAGGGTTTCCAGGAAGCACAGGCCCAGGTAAGAGGCAGAATTCCCAGCTCGCCGGAATTCCCGCTCTCTGCAGTTGTGGTCTGAGCTCTGATGTCTCACATAACGCAGGGCCATGAATTTGGGGTCAAGAGAATGATCTAAAGCCAGATCGCATTTTCTGAGGCTCCTCTGTGGCTCCAGGACCAAGGTCAAAACCACCCTTCCATTAACTGGGTGTCATGAGAGTCCCCTTTATGTCTGATGAAGCCTCTTCTCATTGCTCAGGTCTTAGCTCAAATGTCACCTTCTCAGAGTGTCCCCCCCACTTCCGTTACTCTCGTCCTCTCGTCTCTCACTAACACTTTACCTGGTTTTCTTTCCTTTTCCCAGTACTCGTCGCTGTGGGACATTACTTCCCCCAGGAGAAAGTAAGCTCTGTGTCCCCAGGACCTGGGACCCAGCCTGGCACAGAGGCTCTGGAAGGCTGGGGTTTGGAGAAGCACTTTGCCTTCATGTAGGGACGCAACTTTCATCTTTATAATAGATATGAAAGAGTCCGGTTTAGGACATCTGCTGTTCGGTTAAGCTCACCTGTGCAAGTACCACCTGAGCTACCATTCCTTCGATCACCTCATGCTAGTTGTGCCCCTGTGATGTCCAGGCACCGTGCCAGGCTCAGATGAGAAGCGCAGCCCTTCCCACCCGGGTCTAAGGGCACTAGTGCAGAGGGATCACCACACGCGTATCCGTCACAGATGCTGGGTCAAGCGTTTGTGTGTGGTGCAGGGAACACGGGGCAGAGATTGGACACCACCCGGCGGCAGGGGAGGCTTCTCAGAGGGTTTTTCCTTCCAGAGCGAGAGCAAAGGCATGGAGGCAGGTGGGAGCCTGGCTTGGTGGAGGAACTGTCACAGCTCACCTAGGTGCTGATTTTAATGCCTGTGGGTACGGCGAGGAAGAGCTGCGAGGGGCCCAAAAGGCAACTAGCAGAGGCTTGGCGAGCTCTGGCTGGAATACCCTGCAGGCAACGGAAGCCAGTGAGGGCTTTTAAGCAATGCGGCAACAGGTTGAGATTGATGTCATTAAATATGTCACTTTGGAGGCAATGACTTAAACAGAGGGAAAGAGGGTGAGGAGGGGAAGGTGGCATTGGGAAGCTATAGCAGTTATCCAGGAGAAAAATCATCAGAGTCCAAGCCAATAGTAGGAGCATGGTAGTAATAATAGAATTACCAGCAAGAGTGGAAACTAACTTTTGTTGGCCATTTACTACATATCAGGGACTATGTTAAGGGGCTTCCACACCCAGCACCATTTGATTCTCAGGGAGGGGCCGTGGCGATGGAGGGGAGGAGATAACTTTGAACTGTTCCGAAGGGGACTTTTAGAGGATTTGCTGCTTGACTTATTCTCAACGTGCTAAGTTTGGGTGGGTCATGGTTTTCTTTCCTGGGGCAGGGAGCACGGGAGAAATAGATCTGGGGTGGGGAGGGAGTGATAGAAGGTGGCATTTGGGAAGGTTCCGTTTTGGGTTCCTATGGGACATTTAGGTGAATGTGGGGCTTAAAAGTGAAGTCTAGGCTGGAGACAGACTTGAGAGAATCAGTATGTGTGTGCATGTTAACACCAGCTACTGGGTAGGAACAAAGCCTAGAAGGAAGAAACATTCTGAGGGGGGGCAAAGAAAGGGGAGCTCTGAGTTGCAGAAGAAGATGGAAAAACGAGTCAGGTAGGTTGGGATGGAACCAGGAGAAAGCTGTATCATAGGAACAAAGAGAAGAGAGAACGTCAAAGCAACCTAAGCGTCCAATCAACAGATAAATGGAAAAGGAAGGTGTGGTATGTACACACAATGGAATATTACGCAGCCATAAAAAAGAATGAACATGTTGCCATTTGCAGCACCATGGATGGATTTGGAGGACATTACGCTAAGGCAAATATGTCAGACAGAGAAAGACAAATACTGTCTGATATCACTCATATGTGGAATCTAAAAAACTAGTGAATAGAACAAAAAAGAAGTAGACTCACTGATACAGAGAGCAAACTAGTGCCTACCATTGGGAAGGTGTACAAACTATTAGGTATAAAATAAACTACAAGGATATATTGTACAACATGGGGAATATAGCCAATATTTTATAGTAACTGTCAATGGAGTATAACCTTGAAAAATTACGAATCACTATATTGTACACCTGTAACTTATATAATATTGTACAGCAGCTCTACTTGAATAAAAAATAAATTTAAAAAAATTAAAAAACAATTTTAATTTAAAAAAAAAGAGAGAATTTCAAGAATTGTGAGTGAGCAAATAGCATCAAAAAATGCAGGAGGTTTTAGGTAAGCTGAAATCTGCAAAATGTTTATTCTACATGGCGATCAGATGTCTTGGCAACCTTGAGGAGAAGGGCTTCAAGGGTGAGCAGGTGGCAGACCTCAGGGCACAGTGGATGAGACATAAAAAGGAAAAGGAAAAGGAAAAGAATGTTGGGTGCGGGCAGCCGCGCAGGCAAAGAGAAGAAAGGATGGACCATGTTTCCAGGGGACTTTATTGTTGAAAAAGAGTTTTGTAAATTTTCTTAACACAGGTGACATGGTCATGGGAAGGAGCTAATAGAGAAGGAGAGATGAAAATACAAGTGACAGAAGGTATAACTGTTGGAGCGAAGAGGAAACGGGACCCGGACACCATCACAGAAGAAGACTTTGCCGCAGGAGAAGTTCTAAGAATTCTAGTTTTCCAAATTTTATAGTTTCTTCATCTTATATTTTAAAGAAGGGTATAAACTTGACATTAAGCTTTAGCTCATCGAAGTGAAAAATGATCTTTCCACAGTCTAGTTAATTAAAACAGTAAGTGCCTAAATCTGGTCATATTTTTTTCTCTGTTTTCACTCCCACCACAGGTTAGTGGCCACACTCAGCATTTGTAGAGAAATTATATAAGAGATTCAATAATGAGGACCAGGGTGGCAAATGCACGGGCCCAGATGCTGGCAGTCTCTCCTAGATGCCCCTGGGGTACATGGGTAACCACTCACCCTTTCCCACCACACACACAGGAGCGGCGTCAGCTCCCTTCTTAAACGGCACTCACTCCATCATTCCCAATGTTAGAATATGAAACCCACATGCCATCCTTGATTAAGAAGCTAACGGTCCACCTGGAATCAGACGCCAGCCCAGGAGCAGGATGGATGCCTCTTAAACTATCTATGCGGACTTTAGGGGCTCTTCTGCTTGGACAAGCCCCCCACACTTTCCACTCCTCTGAGCCTTGCCTTCTTGCCAGACCTTGCAGGTCTGGACCTCAGCTGTCTTCCCCGTTCAGAGCTGGCACATTTTACTTGTTTTAATCTGGGATTCTCCCTTGGCCAAGCTCCTGACTCCTCTTTCATGGACCGACGTCTGACCCTGATTTGGTCTTCACCACCACCTCTGTGGCTGACCACGCAGGACATCTTGCTGAGCAGTTTAAACAAGATAGCTGGTCACTTGGACGGCTTCCTAGAGGACGGCTCAGCTCTTGTTCTAGACACTGTCTGCTCAGGACTCCTCCACACTGGGAGAGTTTATCCACAATCCCTGTCCTGCTGCCTTTTCCTGGAGAACTCGTTCCCCGGGGAAAGAGTCATCCCCGTGTTTCCCTGTGTGTCCTTCAGACTCAGGGAGCCCGCAGCTAAGGTCCTCCAGGATCCCTGAGCATCTGTCCAACCACCCCTGTCCTAGGCATCCAACACACAGCTTCCCGCCCGTCTCTCTAGCTATTATAGATGGGAAAGCAGGGCTGTGTGTGTCTCCATCCCGACAGTGTTTGGAGTCTGGAGGGTGGTTAACAGCAAGGAGTTGAAAGGATGAATGAATAAATACGTGGATGTTACAGCCGGTTCCTTTCATTCCTATATGGAATCCTTTTTCCTTTCCAAATCTTTTTGCCTGTCACTCTATCACAAGAGGGCATGGGTCATTTGTTTTGTTTTATTGTGCTTTTAAAAAAATAATAAATTTAGTTATTTATTTATTTTATTTTTGTCTGCGTTGGGTCCTCGCTGCGGTGTGCAGGTTTCTCATTGTGGTGGCTTCTCCCATTGCGAAGCACGGGCTCTAGGCGTGTGGGCTTCAGTAGTTGTGGCACACAGGCTCTAGAGCACAGGCTCAGTAGCTGTGGCGCACGGGCCCAGTTGCTCCACGGCATGTGGGATCCTCCCGGACCAGGGCTCGAACCCGTGTCCCCTGCATTGGCAGGCGGATTCTTAACCACTGCACCACCAGGGAAGCCCTCGCTTATGTTTCTAAAAACTCTCTTTTTAGAAAAAAGCCCAAAAGAAAAAAGAATCTTTTGTATCGAGGTTGTGTGGTGGATGAAAACCAACAGAAGAGAAGAGCTATCTATTTCAGGAATACAGCAAAAATTCACGGGTTCAGATGGCACAAATCCTGAATTTCTCAATTCAGCAAACATTCTCTTTATAGTGCAAATTGCTTTTGTAAATAAGAGCAGGGAGACAGAGGATCTAAAATATTTAAAACAAATTCTGCACTCAGCATTTCAGGAACACTGATGAATATTTAGGTATATGCAAATGACCCTTCATTTTTATCCATTTACTAAAATGGCCTTTGCCATTCCTAAGAAGCTCTGTTGGTGAATCACTTGTAACATATATTCCACGTCCCCGTGAAGACACCCAAGGTCCTCCACCTCCTGTCCGCCACTGACCTTGGGGAGACTTGACTCCGGCCTCTGGGCACTTAATGAGCTTAAGGCTTTAGTAATGTCTGCAGGACCCTAAACACACCGGCTGATTCACACCCCGTGGCCTTGTCATATTCTCATCTCCTGGAAATCCTGGTCCAGCTTCCTTAACTGTGGTCTGGGACTTCTCTTATCGGGCTTTGTTTTCCTGAATCTCCTGGTTGGACTGACTGCCCCTCTTCTTTGTTTTCAAAGCCCTCAGCAGAATGAACCTATCACTTGCCCAGAAACTGGGTTCTACTCACCGTGGGGCTCCCAGCACCAAACACAACTCCAGGCATAGAGCAGGCACTCAGTACGATGGAGACGGGACTGAACCCAACAGCTCCATTTCAAACATTCCACACACGAAGAGTTAACAAAAACCACCTTAACATTATTTTATGATTGAAACGGGCCTCCGTTCTAATTGGCCTGAATTAGTGAGACTGCAGTGTCCTATTAATGTTGTATCATCTACCTCAGGGGGTTTCCACGATATGTCAAGGGAGCAATGCATGTGAAAATCGTTTTCAAGGTACTAAATAAATGTGAACAGGTATTTAAATTTCATTATTGAACTAAAAGTACATTAGTTATGTAATGTTTTCTAATAGGATTATTTGCAATTAAGATGCTTTCATATTTTTATGAACAAGAACACATTCTATATTCTGTTAAAATAGACGTGACTTTAAAGCATTTATTTCAAAAGCCATGTGAAGCAGAATTCTGCTCAAAGCAAACAAACAAGTAAAACTACAATGACACGAGAAATTGTGGGTGTGATGTGTATTCACTCCAGTTCTCTCCTAACTTCCAAATGCTGCAAATGGCCATGCCTTCTCCGGAACACGTCTTCGTGGTGACAGTGACTGTAACTACGAAAGTGCCGAGCAGACTTGGGCAGAGCAATCTTCATTCGATTGCAGTAACTTACCTTCTTGGAATTTGTAGGTGTCAGTAATGTCCTTCATGCCATCTCCTCCAACTTGCTTGGTCACGATTAATTTCCCAATATGGGTGGTATCAAGGGTTTCAACCACATGAGTGCCATCTTTCTTAACTGTAATGTAAACAAGATCACTGTTGACCTAAAAACAGGAGAGGAGACCATTAGCCAGCATCCAATGTTCCTGTCACCAAAATCTCTAACTCTCAAGAGTGTAGCCATGTAGGGTCCCTGGAGACGGCATTATTCATCGTGCTAAGTCATTTAAGTGCCAACCATTTCTTTCTTTCCTTTCTCTTGCTGGCAAATCCTACCTCCTAAGGCAAAGCAGAAAGTACCCTGTTACTCTCCTCAGACTTCTTTAAGCTGACAGTGATGGCGTGACCTACTTCCCGGAAAAAGAGAAAGTCTGCTGGGTGGCTCCTGGGAGATTTTTCTCCAGGTAGATGCATAGGTCCAAATCAATCAAGATGTATACATTAAATGTATGCATTTTAAATATCAATTTTACCCCATTAAAGCTTAAAATAATTAAAGCACGTAAATGGAGAGAAGAAAGGCTGTGATAGGCAGAGGGACTGGCCGCTTCAAAGGTTCTGAGGAAGGTATTTGAGAGACGCAGTGGATTAGCTGCAGGGAACACGGGCTCTGATCTTGGGTGTGTACTTTTAGAAAGTTACCTTGTCCTCTCTGAACCTCCGTTCCTGCTTCTATAAAATGAAAATAATTACACTTGTTCTGCCAGTTTCATAGGAACACCTTGGGACTGAGCGAGATAGAATCTATGTGAGCATGATTCTTACAGAGGTTTGTAAACATCAAAATTGAGTAAAAATGTAATGATCATTACTAGGTAATGGGAGAACTTGATGATAGATCCCTAGCTTTTAAAGATGAGGTTTAAGAGAGCAACTTTTCTCTGCTTTCTCACAAAATGTTCTGAATTTACGTGAAGTCTGATCTCCGTTAAGGAGAAAGGAAGTAGTCAATATTTATTGACCCATAATGTTTCAGGGACATTTTTAAATGATTTAATTTAAACCCCACAGCGACAATCCTGTGAGGTAGGTACTATTATCCCTCTTTTATAGGCGAGGCACCAAGAGTCAGAGAGTCAGCAGAGTGTTTGTGGTCACATGGCTGGGAGGTGGTGGAGAAGAAGTACAAACGTGGGCAGGGGCATGCCCACTGCACATGCCCTGACCTTCACCCTGGGTGGTCATAGCACATGCCCTGACCTTCACCTTGAGTGGTCATAGCACATGCTCTGACCTTCACTCTGGGTGGTCATGGCACATGCCCTGACCCTCACCCTGGGTGGTCATAGCACATGCCCTGACCCTCACCCTGGGTGGTCATAGCACATGCCCTGACCCTCACCCTGGGTGGTCATAGCACATGCCCTGACCCTCACCCGGGGTGGCCATAGCACATGCCCTGACCCTCACCGCGGGTGGTCATAGCACATGCCCTGGCCCTCACCCGGGGTGGTCATAGCACATGCCCTGGCCCTCACCCGGGGTGGCCATAGCACATGCCCTGACCCTCACCCGGGGTGGCCATAGCACATGCCCTGACCCTCACCCGGGGTGGCCCGTGTGTGTGCCCGGGAGCTCCGCAGCTCACTGCCTCTCCGTGTCACCCCACAGGGCCATGGCACCACGTGGTAGGGAGGCGCTTCCAGGCCCAGGGCCTGGGTGGTTCGATGCTGCCTCAGGTTACTGAGGGGTGATGGTGTTGGCCCTGTTCCTCAGCAGAGTATCCAGGGCTCGGTGGCGAAAGGCACGTGCTGTGAAAGGCTGCAATGCGAAACCAGGAATCAGGACAAGAGAGGACAGAGCAGACACCTCAAGGATATTTCTCATTTTGGAGAAAAAAGTTCAAGGAAACTTTAAATGAGCTTCCTGAGAATTTCAGCCGTCCCTCTGGCGGAGACCATGCAGGCATGGACTGCTCCCTCCTCACTTGCGAACTATAGCCACAATGATGATAAATGTCCTCTTAATCAACAACTCTTAAAGCAGCTTTCAGTTTTCCAGGGAGACAAGGCTAAATATGAAAGTGGATGAATCCTCGTCTCCCCTTGAGCATAGCTTAGGAAATTTATGTAGGCTAAAATCTCAGGTCAGCCCACTACACTGTCCCTTGTGAGGAAAGGAAAGGAGAAACACACACATAAAATGGCTTTTGCATATGTGTGTTGGGCGTGAGGGTTTAGGGAAAAGATCCTTTCCAAGTGACATCCGCAAGCTTTCTTTTCGGTTGCAGCCGCTAGTGTGGCGGTTCTCCGTCCTGACTGCACATTAGACTCACCGAGGGGCTTAGAATGTATGCCAGACCAGCTGGATCTCTACGGTAGAACCGTCATAAGGGGAAGAAATATTGGACCTAGGCTCCGTGACTTTGGGCAAGTTACTGAATATCTCTGAGCCTGGGTTTGATTATACCTCCCTTGCAAGGCTGGCAAGTAGATAAGCAACACCTGTGAAAGTCCTGTGTTTAATTTCTTTTGAGTGGAAAGGAGTCTTCGGGACCATCTGGTCTTACCCATACGTTTGAAAGGGCTCTGGTCACGCAGAACCTGGGCAACCCAACGTGAAATACGGCTATTCTCAGCCCCACCACCCCTTGCTTCTTGGCGAGACACAGGCACTTCCAAAGTGGGGTGGACAGTAGGAGGAGAGCTTTCCTACCAGGAGGAACAGGATGTGTAAAGACTCTGATACGAGAGCGTGTTTGGATGTTTCAGGGCCCCTGGGGCTCAGCAAAGGTGGGCTGGGTCCTCAGGCTAGAGAGCGGCCTCTCTGCAAACTTCTGCTTGTTGCCCAAGGAATGTGAACGTGTGTCCACTGCCGGCAGAAGCTACACTTCTCACCTCTCAGGATGGAAGCTCTGGTTTTCAGGACCCAGGACAGTGTCTGCTCTCTTCATCTGTTCCCAAGGGGAAGTAACTGCCCTGCAGGCTGTGCTGAGAAGGGGGTGCTCCTTCCAGGGCTTCTGAAGGAACGCAGTGGGTGCCCACCTGGTCCTGGAGCCCTCCTGGCACAACTGCCAGACGTCGAGCCCTTGCTTGCCACTCCTTCACCCTGCGGACGCTGGCTACGCGGCCACACTCCCGTGTGCGCCCCCTGCTGCTGCGTACGTGGGCCTCATCTCCCACCAGGACTGCCGGCACTTGAGGGTGCCACGTGACCCCTGTCTCTCTGGGATACTGCTCTCAGCAGTGTACCATGCACACGCTTTCGCTTGCTCTATTCATTCATGTATTTACTGGTGGCTGCCGTGTACCAGACCCTGCTTTCAGCGATGAGAAGCCAACAGAGCCCACCTGCGTGGAACTTACATTCTAGCAGGGAGAGAAATAATAACACTGAGTCAGAGTAGAAGGACAGAAACAACAGGGCAGGTGGTGACGTTTCAGGTGCGAGGTGGTGTGAGTGAAGGTCTCTTCGAGGAGGTGAGCTGAACAGAGATCTGGACGCAGGGAGGGAACAGGACATGCGTAGTGGGGGAGGAGCTGTCATAGCCAAAGGAACAGTATGTGTAAAGACTCTGACAAAATAGCAAGGTCATTGTGGCTGGAAGGAAATGAGCAAAGGGATGGGGGTGGAGGGGAAGCCAGGGTCCATATCGCACAGAACCTTGTCATGATTTATGCCTCAGTGTATCGTAAAAGTGATGGGAATCCGTTAGAAGGTTTGGGGCAGGGGAGTGACACGTTTCTATTTACATTATGAAGGATACTTCTGGCTGGTTTGTGGAGAAGAAACAGGAAAGGGGCAAGCGAGGAGGAAGCAGATGATTTAGGGGCAGACGTCCCAGATCTCAGTGCTGTTCAGAGCTCAGAGGGTAATGATAGAGATCACTGGCGTGGTTGGATCTGTGATCTTATTGGAAGGTATTATATCTCCGTTAAGATGCCTGAGGAAGGTTAAGAAGAGAAGCCAAGATGATTTCAAGTTTTCATAGGTTATTTGAACAAATGGGTGAACTATTTTAGATCGGACTAGGGGATGCCAAAAAACGGGCTGCATCTCATAAGTGGCAGCAAAATAAACAAGCTTGAATTGAGAACGAAGAATCTGCAGAGAAGCAGTTGCACAGTTAGCGTACAGGGAACTGCTGGCCCGGAGCAAGGGAAGGTGTGGCCTCTGGAGCAATGGGGTGGTGACTGCGGCCCCGAGGAGCCTGTCACTGCTGCCGTGAAAATTAGCTCCGGGCCAGGGAGGGAAAATGGGTGCGTGCATGTGCGTTTGTGTGTGAGTTTGAGTGGGATGGCGTGAGGGGGTCAACAGACACAACTAGAAGAAGCTAAGACAGAAGAGAAGCAGCAGCTCCTGAATGCTTAGTGAACGTGGGAATTGCGTGGGAATTGGGAAAGTAGCCCCGACACTGAGAACCGTTCTGCTCTCTTTAGGAGCCGCAGGTCCCCAGGAGTCAGGGAGGACGGGCCGAACAGCCTCCAGAACCAAGAAACTCACCGCAGGGCTGAGGGCATGAGAAGGGAGGCGGGTAGAGAAGTAAGCTTCGGTCCCTGGAAGAAATCTAGAAATGGGAAGCATAGATTTCCAAAACGGAGGAGAAGAGGAGAAGGGCAGAGGTAGGATGCTTTTCGTGCATACCTCTCTTATTTGGGGTCGTGCTTTCACTACAAAAGCCCTGAGAAAACCAAAGGAAGTCAATGAACATGATGCTTGATCTGGCCCGGAAATGAGTAAGGAGTGACCAAGAAAGTCAGTCTGCCGAGAGGCAAGAAAAGGCACGTTCCGGCTGACGTGGCTGGGGTCAGGGAGAGGCAAGCTTAGGCAGCAGGGAGGCGAGAAAGGGAGGGAAGATGCTGTCTAGAACCTGAGTCACATAGACTCTCATTAAGTGAAATCCGACGCGCCCCATGGACTCCTACTTTAGAACCCTTGAGAAAAGGGTCCTCACGCACTTTTCAGCAGTTGGAGCATCTCTTATAAATGGCTCAGCCCTGAAGCTCAGCGCATGCCAAAGCAGCAATCCTACGCGCTGTCAGACCAGTCTGCAGTGGGTGAGAGAGGAGTAATTATAACCCGAGAGTCCCGACGACATTCACAACACCGCGATCTATATTTAATAACAGCTCTTGGGCAATTCGCTCTTGGAGGGAGGCTGTTCCTCTCCCCTTCGCAGCAACAAAGCTTAATGAAAATACAAAAACAAGGCTTGGCGAGTTTTAGAGTGATTTCCCATTAAGAAGTGCTCATAGCATCAGAAATGATCAGACGGCAGCTGGGGAGGACTGGATAAATCTTTAAATCTCAAAATGAAGTCGAGAGGGTGAAATTCCAAATACGGTCTGCCTGTTCTCCCAAGGCTTCTAGAAACTGTGATGGTGGGAACAGTAGAAGAGACACTGTTCCTTTCGTGTAATTCACATTTCCGCTTTTGCTTATTTCCGAAACATCTCCCAGGCCTGCCCCCTCCTGCCCCCTCCTTCCCCGCCTGTCGCCGTTTGTCTGGTTTGGGCGTGGAGTAACATCCCAGCCTTCCCGTGTTCCCCGCACCCCCGAGGCCTTCCCTTCAAGGCCGTACTGCACAGGTTCCCGTCCCTTCCCCGTGGGAAGCCTGTCGTTTACAGGACGAGGTGCCCGTTTCTCAGGACAGAAGGTCCCTTGTCTAGTTCCCTCAGCTGTCGTCATTTGACGCCTCCCAACACATCACTTTTCATGAGCCTGTATAGTTTTTCATTGTCTGCACGTACCATTCGGGGGCTCAAGTTTTCTCCTCTGTGTAAAGTTCTTTCCTTCCTCTGGCTTCTTTCTTACCCTCTTCGCCTGAATAATCACTAATCATCCCTCCAGACATGCTTCAGGCTCTGCTCCCTCCAGGTAGCATCTCTGGCCCTCCTTCCATGGGCTCCTGTAATACTCCACTCATCGTACCGCGGCTATCACGTAGCTGTCCTTGTATCTGTCCCCAGGTCACGCTCCCTAGACAGGGGCTTGTGGCCTTTGCTGTCCTGCCTCAGTTCCTAGCTCATATGTCTCAATTAACTTCAACGCGAGTCATTTATCACCCACATTGCTGTCTGACATTTAGTTCCACAGCATTCCTTGCGTTATTGTTATTTAAACGTTGCTGTGTTTACCTACCACCATCTCCATCAAGAATCCAGTTACTTAAGGACATAGGCTTCTGAATTCCCACAGTGTCTGGCACGTAGTGGGAATAGACATGTACTCATTCTAGAATAGTAGCAGAAAGGGGTGTTTACTGGCATGAGCTCAGGTGCCTCCCTGGCTTTAAATCTTAGCGCTACTCTTTGTTGGTTAGATGATTGCGGGAAGGTTATTTAACCACTCTTTGCCTCATGTTTCTCTTCTGTAAAATGGGAAGAATTATAACATCCATTTTAAAGGGTTGCTAAGAGCATCCGATGGTAGGCAAAGTGATTACGTAGCAGTAGGCGTTATTTCATTGCGTTCATTCGTGAAATTATACTCTAGGTCAGTCCTGCCTCTCAGCCTCTCATAAACCTCTGTTCCTCACCCCTACCTTCAGCAGCCTCCTGGCCTTCTCCTTCACCTGATGTCTCTTACATTTAATTTGACTTTCTGAGCTCTCTTTGGAGCACCCTTGAACTGCCCTCTCTGCTTCCGACCTCCATCCAGTTCTTGCAGAATTTCAGACCCTTTCCCAAACCATCCCTATCCACCCTTTAGTGTGCAGCGTTCTAGACCCTCTTCTCCCCTCCGTATTCTAGCAGCTGTACTCTCTGTCTCCACTGTTGGAGGATGGCCTGGAATGGCAGGAAATGGACTGGAGTTCCCAGACTAAGACCGTAGTTGGGGTGTGTTCAGGTGTTGTTCCGTGTGCACTGTTGGGCTAGTCTCAGGGTGAAGAAGTACACTCTGCCGTTTCAATTCACGGACCGTCTCCACCAATTTTTTGTTGAGTGATTCATTTAGTCACTTAATTTCTTGGGAGCAGTTGATACCTACTTCAGGGGTCCAGAGAACTAAGCTAAGGTTAGTAAAGCAATTGCTTTCCGGCAGAAAAATCTCAAAACATCAAGGAGAGAAAAATGTTTAAGTAAGAACTGCATTTAGCATGCAGTGCCTGGGGGTTGGAATGATGTCTAGTTAACTTTGTAAACATGAAGCATACACTGTGTACCTGGGAAATTTGGAAGTAACAGCCCAGTACCTTATTTTTTGATGTGTTAAGAGGTTGGGAAGGAAAGCAGCTCTTTTCCCCAGCTTCCCACTTACCTCTGCAAAAACGAAGGGTGCGTCAAACTGGAAGCAAACATTGCCGTGCTTAATGGCTTGAACAGAGGCCGGGCCGCACCGATACATCCCTGTATCACACAGAGGAGGGGCAGCATGAGTTTGCCATCTTCAGTTCTGTCCAGATACAGAGCTGATCTGGATCATAGCCCTGAGGTGACTCCGTAGAGACAAATGTTCCTCTACTTCATCACCGAGGTAGCCCCAGTGCTTTCCATGGCCGGAGCGGGCCATGGACTCACGTGTGTAATCGAGAGGGAATCGTTGGAAATGACTCTGCAAACCAAAATTTGAAGCCACGAAAAGAATATAGGGCAACACTATTTCTGCATCTACTCTTCCAACTACAAACAGACTCAAGTGTGTTGGTGCCCAGCCGCTGGCTTACACAGGGCTTATCCTTTCATAACTCGTATCTGGAATGTTGGAAACAGTGATCCGTCCTCAGTGTTTGTGTTGTTGTTTTCACTTTTGTTTTTTGTGTTTGGACGTTATGGACACATGTCAAGTTTAACTGGAGAATCTGGACATTAGCCACACACATGGACCAGGTGCACTCAGGAAGTCAGTAGGCCCACGCTGACTTTCACAAAGTCCTTTGAATTTTAACCAGCTATCTCTTGTTAATAAGAGATTAGCTGCCGTTAGTCACCCAGCTATCTCGTCATGATATATAATCCGGAACACCAGAAAGTGTTGAAATTTTTCTCTTAAAATCCAGTATTGTACTGGCGTTCCCTTATGAGTATGTAATGAACGTTTTTGTGTATATATATATGCACACATCGATATCTTATATCAACACCTGGGGAGAGAAAAGTCGTGTCCTAGACCACTGATTTTTATCATCATGCTAAAGAGAAATGGGGCCTCACGATGTGTGTGATTTTATAAAAATTCGGTGGGAGAGGGGGGTCATAGCTGCCACTACTTAGCACACATGTTAGAAGATACGTACCTACATACTCAAGTTTTGAAAGAAATCACACAACCTAAAAAGAAATCAGCGTCTGGAGAAACAACAAGTTAAAGGATGATCTGTAATTATTTGTTGAGTTCTTTATTTTCACCACTGCCATCTATCTTATCACTGTTTATCAGGCAGGGCTGAAGTCTGTTTTATAGCCTAGCAAAAGTGCTTACCCAGATACATTTTCTCTTGTCTTCAAAACTGCTTATCAAAGCAAGAATCGATGAGGTTATATATGTTAAGTTTTATGCTCTTTCCCCCCCTAGAAGTTACAAAATAATCAGAGTGAAGACGACCAGTGAAATGCAGTTAAACCTGGCTGGCAGGTAGTCAACCCTGTACATGCGCCCAGGAAGCACACTTCTGATGCTGTTCCCACTGGGAGGGAGTGTTTCCCACACATCAAATGCAATCATAAAAGCAAAATAAAGATGGGCAGTACATCCATTTCCCTGAGGGAGGATGCGGTTTTTACCGTCGCTGTTTTCCTGCGGGGTGCTGTCCACGACTTGCCAACCTCCAAATCCAATGGGAAGATCAGGCCTCGTCATCCAGGCTTCGTTCCAGCAGTGGTAGTTCCTTAAAAAACACCACCCCAGCGAGATTAAACTTCCCATCACATTCAATGCTTCAGGAAATCAAAAAGTGACCAAAAATCCTGTGACTATGCTACCTATAAATTATCAGAATGGCTTAAGCTAGCTGGAAGCTTCCCAGAGATATACTGGGGCTCTAGACTTAAGTTTTCTGTGCACGTCCTTTCCCACTGGCACCCCTGGGACGGCACTCATATGGCTGGACATTGCTCTCTCCCCCACTAATATCAGTTTCAAGGCCACCCAGAGATATTCTAATCAATGCCTTAAACAATTTTGATCTTAACCCTTGTCTACTGCCTAATGAAATAGAATTTACTATGGGCTCAAGGGATATGGCAGGGAAGAAAAGTTAATGAAAACTGAGATACATATTATCTTTGAATTCCTTTTATATTTATAGGTATATTAGATTTATAAAAAGCATATCCCTTTGTAACGATTAAACAACAATGCTTTTGTTTACGGGCTTAGACTATTGCCATAGAAACTGTAATGTTAACTCCTGACTGTAGCTGTCTGTAATTTGTGGCAAATTTCCATCTGGTGTCCAACAAGAAGGAAAGGTTGTCAGGGTAAGTGTCTCTTTACACTTTATCAAAGGTGGGTGACCCATGAGCTGAAGGCCAGGCAAAACTTTTCAGACTTAGCAAGTGACCCTTGAAACAAGAGCATGGGATAAAAATATCATCATAGGGCTTCCCTGGTGGTGCAGTGGTTGAGAGTCCGCCTACCGAAGCAGGGGACACGGGTTCGTGCCCCGGTCCGGGAAGATCCCACATGCCGCGGAGCGGCTGGGCCCGTGAGCCATGGCCGCTGAGCCTGCGCGTCCGGAGCCTGTGCTCCGCAACGGGAGAGGCCACAACAGTGAGAGGCCCGCGTACCGCAAAAAAAAAAAAAAAAAAAAAATCACGAATTGTATTATTATGTCCTTGGAAAGACCTGAAATTATATGACGTTACAGAAACAATGGGAGCACATTAACCTGTCGGCATTATAGAAAATATTCATACAGTAATAACAATCTAATGGTGGTATGAGGTAGTTACAGCAGTCTTTATAGCACTGGTGAATTTCAGATCCAGCTACCATCCACCCATACCTCAGTGTCCTTCACTGTCAGTACTTCGTGCCTGTGCCCATCTCTCTCTGAGTTCAGCTCATCCTTGATTGGCTCAGTTCAGAGGTATTCACTTATCTATGGGCCCATCATGCACCAGGCACCATGCTGGACACCCAGTCATGATCAAGTCATAGGTTCTTGCCCATAAAGAGCCCCACGACTGAGGAGGAATGATGAACACAGAAACCAATTGTTAAAACATTTCATAGGTTTGCTGTGAGGCTTAAACAAGCTAATACGTGTACAGCACTTAGAACGGGGTCTGGCATATGACAAGCGCTCAAACATGGTAACTCTCCGACGTTTAAAAATAATTGATTGAAGTGATGCATGCTACAGGGGAAATTCATTTGGGGTACAATCGGGTCTCAGTGGGGAAGCCCTTGGGGCAGGAGGGAAGGCACCACAGCAGAAGTGGTATTTGAGCTGAGTCCCCAAAAATAAAAGGGAGTTCAGCAGATTAACAAAAGAACTAAGAACAAAGCGGTGGAGACAAGAAACAGCCAACATGGTGTGTTTGGTGACCTGTATGCTGTTGTGGCGGGTGAGTAGCATGTCTGCATACTTGTGTGCGTGGGAGAAGAGGATTGGCAGGTGAAAATGGGCAGTACGTCACAAGACGGTCAGGTACGCATAGCGCAACGGTAGGCCAGGGACTGTTCTAAAATCTTATGTACGTGAATACATATGATGTTCCCAGTACTCTACGAGAAAGGTATTGTTATTATCCCCCACTTACAAGGGAGGAAACGGAAGCACAGAGAGGTTAAGAATCTTGACTGAGGTTGCACAGTGTGTTAGTGATAGAGCTCCAGCATCCATGCTTTTAAACACTGAGCTATGTTGTTGGTGAGGATGAGATTGTGAGATCCTTTTATCCCAAGTTAAATATTTTGGTTTTATCCTTGGGCCAGTTAAATTTGCAGATCTGTATTTGTGGAAGCTGGGCGAGGACCAGAGACTGAGCTGAGCTTCCCCTCGTCACCGTGGAGAAGGAGAGGAGCTGTCAGAAGGGAACTGTGAGTGTTGAGGAAGCTTTTGAGTTTCCAGGGAGTGTGATGGTTCCATTCACCAAGACCGAATGAAGGAAGAAGAGAAGGTTTGTGTTGGGGGCTGGTGTTGGGCGGGTGACATGTTCATTTGGGACATGAGGAGCTCGAGTGCCCGTGAGAAACTCAAAGGATGAAACCCAAGAGGCATTTTTATATACACACGTGACACTCGGAATTTGACGTAGGAAGCCACTGGCGTCTTTATTGCTGATGGAGGAGAGTGGTGAGTGCAAACGCCAGATGCAGAGGGAACTGGAGGGGAGAAATGCGGAGTGGATTTCTCCCCCAAGGGTGACCTAGGTTGTGAATGCAAGAAGAGACGATAGGGCAGTGGCTAGAAAATAATGCAATGCGGGAAGATTGTTTTGATTATTTTTACGTTAGGAGAGATTGTCATGTCTATGGAGGAAGAACCAGTAGAGTGGGAGTGAGATAAAGATAGAATAAAGGGAGAGATGGAATAAAAAAAGGCTCAAATACCAAGGATGCAGGAGGATGAGGTGGAGAGCAGCGCCATGGACAAGTGTGGGGAGCGAGGCATTGTCTGCAGGGGACGGGGGTGCAGATGTAGGTCAGGGTCAAGGTGTGAGGTGTCGGGGCACGAGCATGAGGCTGGCTCCCACCCGAGAGCCTCTATCTTTGCTCTGAAGCTGGAAGGAAGGTCACGGTGGTCAGGTAATAAGCAATGCTAGTCCCCCTTAAGAACGGTAAACGTTGCACCATCAGGCAGAGAGATCCAGAAAGAACAGCAGTGAGACACTTGCAATCCCACATGGCCACAGTCACGCTTCCTACACAGCCTGCGACGTTTAGCAACCCTGGCTTTCACCAGCACCGCCCTAGGGTAAGAGGCCCCAGAACCTCCTTATTTAAATTCAAGTATCCTGGGCCAGGTGAGCCTTGAACAAGATAAATAAGCTTTGCATTTCAGATCTCAGGTAAAGACATTGCTTTGAGGATTTTATTTCCTTTCAAATGACCAGGAGATGGGGAAAGGTTTCTTCTCTCTGTACTCACGGTCTCTTCCACTTTCACCTAAGACTGAGACCTTATTTGTGTGTTTGGGGTGGAAGAGTTTAATAAGAGGGTCAGGAACTTGTAGCAGTGGGTGAAGTGAACAGAACTTATGCTCTGGAGGGGTTGGGCCTTAGTCAACGGGTGGAAGGCCAGTAGCTGGGCTCCCAGATTGCCACGAGCAGAGGAAGACGTTGCAACTTCTGAAGAAATGGGGCTTTTTCCATCATGCCATTCTCTCTGCTCAGGAATGGCCAGGGGAAATGTGTCCTGGGCCACATTTCCACACGAGGGTCCCCTTTTGGCTGGATGTTCAGTATTTCTGGGTATACACGCCTGCCTTTTGCACCTCAAGTTCCCCTATGAAAGGGGTTAACATTTACAGACATTGCTGAATTCCGTTTACCTACTATCCAGGCTGGGAAAATATATATGCTTCCTGGAAAGTTTTTTTTTTTTTTAATTTTAAAGCTTTTTAACCTAGATCTGTATCTAGATAAATGTATCTTGCTGTTTCATCATATGCACTTGCAAAGTGTGTGGATTCATTTTGTGACCTCCGCCTGCCTGTTCACCATCGCATTCCCAGAACTAGAACTGGCCCATAGGAGGTGCTCACAAAGTATTGGTTGCTTGAAAGTTAAGGATATCTCCTAGCAAGGCAGGCAGGCATAATTAAATCTTTGTGTGTTTGTTTCTAAGATTCACGGTTTTGTATTTTCTCGGAGCCTTCATTTGAAGCCCGACTTCCCACCATACCATCAAAATATGCAGTGTCCTTTTAAAGTTAAAAAGATTATCAACCTTCAATGTGATCTAGTATCCTTGTTGCCTCTTTCTAAAGAAAAAGGGTAGAAATAAAAATAAAGCCCCCATCTCGTCGAAAGTTATTTAATCAAATTGAAAATAACTTCTTTGGGGAGATGATGGAGGTAACAAGTGAGCATCACATCTTTACTATGTTACTTCCTGTATGTTTCCTGCAGTGGCAACTAGTGATTTCTAGAACTCCTTTCAAGGATGTAGGAATTTGGCAGTATCGGAGCAAAAGACGCAGAGAATCTTCACCAAAAGCAGAGCCTCGCTAGCAAAGCAGCACCATGCGCTGCTGGAGGACCCTGGAAGGGATGTGGCAGCATTGGTTTAGTTTATCCTTTGATGTGGTAAACTCCTTTCCTTAGAATTACATACATGCAGAGATAAGAATGTGAAATGTTCATCCTTGCATAATTTTTAAGAAGGAAAATCAGAAACTGTCCAGTATGTGATTAACTATTTTAAATCACAAAATAAAATACTATTCAGCCATAAAAATCAGATCTGTATTTATTAGGTAGGAAAAATAACCATGGCATATCAATTTTTAAAAATCACGCTACAGAACACCAGGTACAGTGTTCATTGTGTATGTATATATGTGTGGAAGGCAGAACGTTAAACGATCCTCACACTTGTATAAATCCCTCCCTTTGAATGTGGGTGAAGTCTATGAATAGGATGGGATATTGCTCCTGTGATTACATTTTTACATGGCAAAGAGGATTTTGCAGACGTAATTAAGGTAAGTAAGCTGTTGATTTTGAGTTAATTATAAAGGAGATTATCATGTGGGCCTGACCTAATCACGTGAGCCTTTAAATCTGGGAGGTCTGGGACATAGCAAGCTAGAGATTTGAAGCAGCAAAGACATTCTCCTGCTGGCCTCGAAGAAGATGGAAGCTTCCATGAGTTCTACAGCTGCAAGGAACTGAACTTTTCCAAGAATCTGAATGAGCTTGGAAGAGAGCCCTGAGCATCAGAGGGGACCACAGTCCAGGCTAACACTTTGATTGCCACCATTTGAGACCCTAAGCAGAGGACCCAGTTAACCTGGGCCCAAACCCTTCGCCTACAGAGACTGTTGGATAATAACTTTGTGTTGTTTTAAGCTGTCAAGGTTTTGGAAATTTGTTATGCAGCAATAAAAAAATGAATACAATATGCAAAGGGACCCATTAAAGAATCTTTAACAAAATGTTGTAAATGTTCTGAGTAGCTGGAAAGTGGATGACTCTTATTTTTATACTTTTCTCTGCAATGTTTGAAAATTTTATAATAAATATATACTAGTCCCCCTCACCCCCCAAAAAAACAACCATTAGCAGGACTCTTTTTCTTTCTTCCTTTAAAGAAGGAAGAGCACAGTTCTAACAACTGGCTAAGGTCACATCCAGGGTGACAAGTGCCCATGGGAGGGTGCAGAGTGGACAGAAAACACAGCTGAGACCAGGATGGGCTTCAGGGCTCTGTGTGCTGTATGTTCAAAGAAAATAGAGTGGATAATTTAAGCAAGGAGTCCTTTACTGCCTTTAACTTGGCTAACTGCTTAAACATTCCACAGGGTCATCTCATCCGCAATCTGGGCAGAAAGGTTTTCTTCCCTAAAAGGGAAGAAAGAGACGTGGGACTGTAATTTTGTTTCTGCAGCGTTATTAGGGCTCAAGGGAGAGCACAAATAAGCTTGAGAGAAAGCGGGGGCAGAGGTGTCTTGGACCAACTTCAAGTGTAAACCAAGTCTTTGAATTCTTTTATTTTACAAATGGCAGGGGGTAGAAGAAAGACCCTGGTCTGTCTTGCAAATTATTTGTGTTTGTCGCAGATGGGCACAGCCCTACGTCTCTGGCCCTGTTGTTATACTCCTGACACAGGCAACGATACTGGTGACAAAAACGACAGCATGCCCTGGACTTGTTAAACTCTGGTCACTCCAGTAACGAAGGGGGGTCGGGGGGTGGGAAAGAAGTAGAGACAAGTTGGTGGACTCTGACGCTTGCCTAGTAAGACATTCCAAAGTGGAAATAAAAGCGTGGACCAAGAAAAACCTTGCCAGTTGGGAAAGGTAATGAAGCAAGACAACAGAAAGGAATTATTCAGAGGAAGGGAAGTATGCTGGAGGAATCTTTTATGGAGCTGGGGACTGGGAGAACCACGCTAGTTCAGAATGCAGCTGTTCATTGTTGGAGTGCTGAAACCTGGAAGGGGCATTTGGAGTTCCTCTGGGGTCTTCTCCACTGAAGGCAAAAGTCCAATCAGGCAGAGACCAAGCCAGTGCCCCCTGTAGGAACCAATCACCCATCAAGAAAAAAGAGAAAGTAATGAAGGTGTTTGTTTTTGCTTATAATATGCAGGGAAGGGATCCTATGATGTTCATTAAGAAGTCACAGTTTAGGGCTTCCCTGGTGGTGCAGTGGTTAAGAATCTGCCTGCCAATGCAGGGGACACGGGTTCGAGCCCTGGTCCAGGAAGATCCCACATGCTGCGGAGCAACTAAGCCCGTGCACAGCAACTACTGAGCCTGCGCTCTAGAACCCGCGAGCCACAACTACTGAGCCTGCGTGCCACAAGTACTGAAGCCCGTGTGCCTACAGCCCATGCTCCACAACAAGAGAAGCCACTGCAATGAGAAGCCTGCACGCCGCAACAAAGAGTAGCCCCCGCTCGCCGCAACTAGAGAAAGCCCACGCACAGCAACCAAGACCCAACGTAGCCAAAAATAAATAAATAAATTTATTTTTAAAAAAAAGAAGTCACAGTTTAAGCAGTCTGATGTAGCACGAAAGACCCAGTTAAGGGGCTGAAGATAGCATGTGTGAGAGACCAAAATGGAACCTTCAAAATGTTCAGGAAGTAGATGACACCCATCCACATGAGCCACGTTTGACACCACTACTTAGCAGAAGGCCTTCTGTAATTCTGCTGAGCTCCCCTTGCTGGATTTACTTTGAAAATAGCACCCTGAACCCCTTTACCTCTCCCTCTTGCATAGCAAATTATCAATTGATATTCCTGCTGAAAATTAAGAAAAGATTGGATTTTGAGAATGACTGTAAGGTATAAAAAGCTTTCTATAATAAATTCTGGCCAAGCTTATCCATAATTATTGAAAGGAGTTTTAAAAAATAGAGCCAACTATCTGAGTAGGTACCAAAATTACTGCTTTGCATTATAAAGCTGTTTGTGAGTATACTATTCTAAAAACTCTTATTTATATGACATTTTTCTAGAGGTCTTATTAACCATCAAAAGAAATTAAATTGCATTCAGTATAGCTTAGGTGGTACATATTTTATTAGCTTTTAATTATTTGAAAACTGATAACTTTTGATCAGTATATATGATGATTCTCTTAAGCAGAATTTATGATTAACCAAAACGTGACATTTTTCTTGTTATGAAAAATGCCTTAGTACTTTCTATGTGGTTTATCAGATGGCTCCCACTTTCTTTTTCATTCTAATTTCCTGAGAGGTATTTGTAATGACCTCTGATTTTATTTACCTCCCAAACTCCCTCTTCGTTCACTCTTAAGTGGAACTCGCGTAGAATAGGAACTGCAGGCACTCTTTGGAGATATTGTAGTCGCAGGACTAGGGTAGATATATGAAAGGAATGGGAGGAGAGTCGAGTGCAGTGATTTTCAACCTTCAAAAATTAATGTCCCTTCCTAGTTTTAAAACAAATGTTTTGTAACACCTCTATATTATACTGAAATGAAGCCCACAGATTTCTATACACAATTTCTAAAAGATAATATAATGCCCTATAATGCATAGAAGAAATGAAGAAATAAAAATACATAAAATAATATGTATTTCAGATATATGTCAGGAAGATGGTATTAGATACCAGACTATTCCTACAAAATGTAAACCCTTCAAGGGGTGTGGTAGGCCCCCAATTTGGAACCACTTGTAGGGTGGTTAAAAGTGTGTTCTGGAGAAACACTCCCAGAATGACAGAGTAAGGGCCTCCAAAAATCTGCTCCTTCATAAAAATAATGAGGATACTAACAAACATGATCAAAACCAACTTTTCCAGAACTCTGGAAATGAACCAAAGATTTGCAACAATATAAGGAGGATTTATTCAACAAGAACAAAAGAATCTCAGAACTGTGAGCTTTGTGACATTTTAATTTGCCTTATTTCCACCCCTCTCTCCCTAGCTCCATGGTAGTCTTGAAAATGAACAGCCTTACAACTATGGTAGCCATAAAAACTTGCAGCCTAGCAAACAACAAAGAGGAGAAAATGGGTTTGGAACTCCCTAAAATTCAATAAAAGAATTGTCACTATTAACCTGTCTGGCAGCCCTCTGAAAAGTTCCGTTCCCAGGGCTTATTTTTATTTGATCTGATTCAGAGCTTACTATGTGCAAATAGCCCTACCTATAGGATGTTTCCAAAACGAATTAGAAGCAACTGTTTAACATTATAGGTACCTGAAGAGGTGATACCAACTGGGGATCATAAAAGGCTGTCCCAAAAAATTTAACAGGAGGGACTGAAATTTCCTTAGGGGACTTCTGACATACTCCTGAGAGTCTAGACGGCCACACAGATGTGCAGGTCTGTAAGCATGCCCAGGAAAGCCCCAACAAGGTCCTAAACTCTCACCTCTGAGCTGAACTTCAGACTCTGAGCAAGCAGGAAGTGAAGGCTACAGCAGAATTGTGTACTTCCTGCTGGAACACTGAAGACAATTAGCTGTCCACTGAGTTTACCCAGCAGAGACTTCAGTGGCCATGCATGATGAATACAGACCTTAAAGAATTAGTCCAGGAAAGTCACTAAACACACAAACAAGAGCAACAACAACAACAAAACATCAACAACAAATTCTGGAGATCAGGATATCCTGTTTGCAGAGTTAACACATTATATTATTTAAAATGTCCAGGTTTTAACAAAAATTACAAGACACAAAGAAACAGAGAAGTATGGCCCATACACAGTGAAAAAAAGAACCAGTCAAGGGAAACTGTCACTAAGGAAGCCAAGACACTGGGCTTACTAGAAAAAGATTTTAATTCAGCCATTATAAGCATATTCAAAGAACTAAAGGGAACCATGGCAGCAATGTCTAACTAAATAGAGAATATCAATGAAGAGATAGAAATTATGGAAAGGAATCAAACAGAAATTCTGGAGCTGAAAAGTATAATAACTGGAATAAAAATTTCAAAAAAATCACTAGAGGGTCTCAAAAGCAGATATGATCAGGTAGAAAGAATAAAGAATCAGTGAACTTGAAATAAGTCAACTGAAATGATCTAATCTGAATAACAGAAGAAAAATATGAAGAAAAATGAACAGAGCCCCAAGGCATGTGGACCATACTCATAATGAAACTCCCTGAAGGAAGGGAAAGAGAGAAAGAATCAGAAAGAATATTTGAAAACATAATAGCTGAAAACTTTCCAAATTTGATGACAGATATTAATATACACATCCTAGAAGTTAAAAGACCCAAAGAGGATAAACTCAAAGGGATATACACCTAAAATCCTCATAGTCCAACTGTCCAAAGCTGAAGATAAAGGGACAATCTTGAAGACAGCACACAAAAAAAGTGATTTGTTATGTACAAGGGATTATCAATAGAATTAAAAATGACTTCCTATCAGAAGCCATGGAAGCTAGAAGGCTGGTGACCATGGTTAAGTTACTGTGCCTCAGTTTCTTCACTTATAAGTGAGGACAATAATAGTAGTACCTTAACAGGTTGTTAAAATGATTAAATGAATTAATACATGTCACCCACTTAGCTTAGGGCCTGGCACAAAGAAAGTATTCCATAAGCATGAGCTATTTTGATTCTTGGAGGTGGCAAATAGCTTTTTCAATCCTTCCTTCAAGACTCTGGTGCGGATTCACGGCATATATTCTTAGTTCTCTAATGACAGCTCTCGTGATCTGTCTCCAGGTGATTTTCTCAAAAACTATTTGGCTGACAGTAATGTAGTTAACTAGATAATTTATTTGAAAAGAAATATCTATGGTAGCTGTTCAGAATTGGTAATTTGGATACATCACAGGATAAGTTTACAAACTCGTAAGCATCTTAAACAGTTTGGCCTATATTCAGAATATTTCTTCTTTTTTTTTTACTTGGAATTCATTTTTGGATAATTCTTCTTTTCATACACCATGATTAAAAGTTAGGGTAATATAACAATATGAAAGTCCAACTAGCTGGAACGTACTTTGTACAATGTACAAAGTGGATCAGTCTGAATTTCAAAAATGCACCTATGAAGTGCAAACCAGCATGCCAAGTGTGCAGACTGCAATTAGAATGAGGATTGGTGGGACTGGGTTAAACCCAGGGCTGGCTCCCAGGTGTGAAAGCTGCTTAACTTCTGCTATAAAAGTTGCTTTGAAAGAGCTTTGTTTATAGATTCAATGCTACCCATTGCAGCAGAGTTTTCTGTATTTGGAGTGAAAAACACAACAAAACAATAACAACTGTACTCTTTCTGAAAAGTACTGAAGGAAGTTGGGATTTTTTTTTTAATTTTTTTTTAAGAATCAGGTGCATTGAGGCCAGCCAAAGAGTTACAGCAACTTTCTGTGGCTTGTTTGATTTCTGTGTCTTTTCTTCCTGGAGAGCTGACATGAAGACGGTCTGCAAAGCAGCACCTACATGTGGGTGAGTGGATCACAGCCTGGTCCTGTGAAGGCAGGCAGATCTTCACTCAGAGCACGTGACAGAACCCGCTAACTGTGGGAGGAAAGGCCTGGCTGGAAGAACAGTGACATTTATTTAAAAAATAATAATTTTGGCGCTGAAGGTGACCCTATACCTCATGAAATCCAAAGCCATATGAGAAAATTAAGGCTCAGAGAAAGCAAGCAACTTGCCCAAAGTCACTCAGCTAGTCAGTGGAAGAGCTAATCATATTGCCGTGAGCCATGGAGAGAGAGGGAGGGAGAGAAATTGTAAGAATAGTTTGACTTGATTTGGTGTTTTTCCATGAGATCCTAAGGAAAAACGAAATAAAACTGTAATTTCTTTCCACTTGGATCACTGACTATTTCTTCGATTGTCCCAACTTTGAGCTGAAACTGATAAATACAAATTTGCTAGTTCACAATTCTTTTAAAACATTAAATTGAGAAAGCCAGTTTAATCAAACTTACTTCATTTGAAATGAAAAGGCAATAAAGGAAAGAAAGACTCTTGTTAATTGTTTTAGCATTCATCATCTTTCCAATTGTCTTTAATATCATATGAGATGCTTAAAACTCTGAGTTCGGCAATTTCCTACATCTGCCGATTGGCCAATCGGCTGGCCTCTGAGAAGCAGAAGGGTCAGCTTATGGGCCTTGGTGCGCACACAGGTGCACAGCCCCTTCTCTTCACATCCTGAGGGCACGAGTAGCACGTGTTTCTACCCACCCACCCCACTTGGAACTCCATCGTCCAGGGGTGAAGACCTTCCTCTGGGAACGTGAGCGGGATGGAAAGGGGCGCATGAAGTAGAGGCCTAGAAGATGGACCAGAAGGAGGCAGGGTCTAGGAAGCTGTTGGCGCCAAGAAGGACTCTGGAACATTGTTGACTGTCAGACCCTCTAAAACTAAGAGTGAGGGGTGGGTTTGTCTTAAAGGAGGCAGAACCTGGGATTGGACAGAGGGTAGGGAAGCGGGAGAGGTGGTGATAGATGGTAATAGTGACCCACCCCCATCCCCATCCCCAAAGAGTATTGACTCCATCTGCCTCTTGTGAATGTACAGCCTTGGGGGGCACTAGCCCTTCCAGGAAGAGGACAAAGTGCTAGATGTTCTTGAGGTCGTACAAGAAGGAGTACTAGGGGCTGGATCTTGAGAGAGTGACTTGCAATATTCAACAACTGTAGTCATAATAATATGGGATAACTCTGCATGAAATTCCATTCCTTCCTGCCTGGTCCTTGAAACAGACTGACCTCTGGTTGTCTCATCTCAGCCCCTTAGACTTATACCCCTGAGTTTTATCTGTGGTCCAAGGTCGTTTCCTGGGCATTCCATCTTTGAACAGCACAGCCAGAAGATTGCAGGGGGTTAACGGCTTTGAGTCTACGGCCGCTGACCATGTGAACAGCCTTCCCCCTGCTCCCCTGGGTTTAGGACGGAAGCCCCTTCCCCTAGTCTCCGTGACTCCTGGCTCACCTTATAGCCCACCTTATATTTTTACAGAGTGTACTGTATGTGGTTGTTTCACTCATGAACACTGGATGGAGCTCCTCAAGGGCAGAGACCTACTTAATTTCCTTCTGAATCTTTAGCGTCTGGTATTTGGAAGTATTAGTGTATAACAGTGTTTGTTGAATGAATTAAATGATAACTATCTGTTAAATAAGCATTTAACATTTTTTCCAACCAATTCCATTTATCAAGTCCTTGCTCTTTGCCTTGCACCCTGTTGGCAAAACAAAAGTAAAATACATCAGACAAGGCTTCCCCCAGGGGGTTGCATACTGGTGGAGGGAGGTCAAGAGGTGGACACAGATCTTCCACCCAGAATCATCAGATCTGGCTACATGCTCTCCAGCAGTAGGACACAGGATAACACTTTCATTTAGAAGGAGAGGAGCCTTTTCCTGAAATACCTTTCATGACCCTAATAAGCACCGCCATCCCTTTCTTTTAAAATTGTTCCCATTTCCAGTGTGACCGTCGTATGATGAGGTGACCAAGCTGAGTTCTATCAGGAGGTGGATGAAGGGTCACTTTACTCCTGCCCATCGTGAGCCCCATATCCCTGTTCACGGTTTAGGCTGCAGCCCGACATTGCACAGGCATCTTCATTAAACTGTCCACCGTGATTCACGGATGCCGTCCCCCAGAGGTTACACGTAATTCCAAACCCATCGGCACGCTGGGGACAGGAGGCTTACATTGCTCCTTCCAGGGTATGTTACCTAGTGTTGGCCCTCCTGGAATTTCAGGTGGGAACCCGAGGTGCAATTCTGCTGCCCAGCTGTGCCCTTCTAAGGTTCCTCGGGCCCTCCCTCTCCTGAATCGCTAAGAAGCCCACTCTTCCCTCTGTCGGGGTCAATAGCATGTCCACTCTGGGCAAAATTGCTGCCCCTGGCAAGGTGAGGCTCTCTGGGAGAGGAAATACACATGTGGGGACCTAAGGTGGCAGACCAGGAAGCAGGCCTGTAAGCAGTCGGCGCTGGATGGTCTGAGGTGGTAAAGGGAAAGGGTGAGAGCGCCGGGTGAAATCCAGACTTCACCCCCCTCGGCTCTGGGTCACACTGAGCGCAGCACACCTTCGCATGCATCCTTGAGCTCTCCCTCTGAACCCTCGTGCTGCCTTATTTCTGCTTTGGGGACACGGGACCCAGCTGAGCCGTGGAAAAGAGGATGCCGTGGGTCACCAAGACCCAACTGGACAAATTAATTTACCACATCTTGTACCATCAGGACCTCAGTGTCGAAGAGATGGTGGAGACGCAAGAGGGAGAACCAGGAAATCATTCTCGTGGCTTCCTTTAGAAAGAGGGGGGCAGGGGCCACGTACAACCAAGAGTTTGTCTGAGTGGAGCCTGTGGAGGGAAGTGAGGCTGGGGGGCTTGGGTGAGGCCGGTGGCTCCTGAGACCCCCGCTGGGAAATTTGTCGGGCCACGTGTTGCCAGCCATGCTGCACTGGCCACTGGGTGGTCAGCTGATGCCGACCGAACCCTCCCTGCCCCGCCTCAGCCTCTGCTGCCCCCAGCCCCACCCCTGCTCACCAACCCTGCAGCTCAGGTAGCCCCCATTTCTTACCAGTGTTCATTACTAATCTCATCAGCAGGGGCCAACTGGGCACTCCCTCTGGGCCTGGCACTGTGGGAAGCACTTTAAATTGCCTCGTTAAATTACCGTTTAATTGGTAACTACTAAGTTTACCCTCATTCTACTGATGAGGAAGCTCAGAGAGGTAAAGCTGTTTTCTCAAGGTCACACAGCCAGCGACTGCCCAAGCCAGAGTTTGACGTGAGGGGCGGCTGTGGTGACCATAAACTGGTGGACGTGTCCAGGGACAGCCTCCACCAGCCCCCTCAATCAGGGAGGGGCTTAGAAATACTTTTGGTTTTCTGGAACCTCTGTAACTTCTAGGGTTCACTGGTGTTTGCACTGAGGAGGCAAGGTTTCTGCTTTTGTTTTTAAAATGCCCCAAAGTGACAGAAATAGCAGAGTCATCTTAGGACACCGGGCACCCCTCTTCTTCCGACTGCTTCAAGGTGCTTAGGTTGATGGCAACATATTGCCTCCAAGAAATTCCAGCTGTGTGACTAGTAATGAACACAATAAGGGCAGCTAACAGTCATTAGGCACCTGTTATGCTCGGAAATTTTGTCATCTCCACTTTAGAGGACGAAAGAGAGGCACAGAGAGGTTGTGCCTTGCCCAAGGTCACACAGCTGCTTGGTGCATGCCCCAGACCCGACGGAGCCCTTTAATCCCTGTGCTCCACGGTCTGGCGTGTCCCATTCAGTTAGTCAGACCGTCAGCTACCCTCTGTGAGCCAAGCAAAGGGAAGACGAGAAGCCTGGGGCAGTGGTCTGGCTGTGAGGAGCAGGGCCCCGGACCAGGGAACATGGTCCCAGGGTGATGGGATATTTGGGGAAGACACGAATGGACAAGGGTGATAGAAACAGGGCAAGGAATTCGGAGCAGAGAGCTGACGGAGGAAAGGGTTACCGAGAACAAGGTCTTGTCAGCTTCACACTTTCGTAGCAGTTTGGTGAGGGGCAGCCTCACGAGGTTATTTGCTGGGGTGCCCGTGGGGATTTATGGTGGGAGGACTTCAGATCACGGAATCGGGAGGAATAATTTTGAGCAGCAGCTGGCTTCAAGGGCACTGAGTGAGTGAGTGTGTGAGTGTGTGTGTGTGTGTGCGCAGGGCGGCGGGGTGTGTAAAGAAGAGGTGAGCAGTGCAGGATGCCAAATAATCCTTATTTTGCCATTTGGGGCTGTCACAGCAGGCTTAGGGGGTGGCTATTTGCGTCTGTTTTTGTCGTTCCACATACATGCAGGGCTGCGGTGCTGTAATTCCAAGGGCTTAACTTAAATGGTGCTTCAATGTGCCTTTCAGTTTACCGGGGTGAGGCGTTGTCTTGGCTATAGCCACTAGCTTGTCATTGCTCAGCTCTTTCCCTTCAGATGAACTGCAGTGTGTTTTATTCACAGTAGCGCTTTGCTACTAGTTCAGTGCTTTCCTTCTCTCCCCATTCTCGAATGAGCGTTCACCGGCACTGCTGAGTTAGAACTCTGTCCCTACAAGTGTGCGCCATTCCTGTAACATGGGGCAGTTAAGACACTTCTAACTTTTAATTTCTCTTTAAATGAGCTTATAACTTCCTACCATCCCCATCTGGATGCTTTTACCACCGCCAGTGTTTTAGCTTTACTGCTTCTGAAGAACCACTCTAGGAGACACACTTTTAGTTCCACTGAGCCAAATTCCACTGAGCTCAACGCCTGGCAATGTCCCTCCCATACAGACCTTTGTAAATATCCTTTACGTTTGGATTCTCGGGACTTTTTTCCCCCTCTTTTGGACAAGAATAAAACAAGAATATTGTTTTGGACTGAGTGGGTCCCAATGGAAAAAAGAAATTTCTCTGGAATCCTAAACTCCCTGCAGCCAGCTTGTGGTATAGCTGTTCAGGGCAGTGAAAAAACTGTGTGGTTGGTATTTGGTAACAATTTCAGTTTTATTTCCACTTCTATCTCTGAACGAAAGATGAGGTCACAGATCGGGGGAACCACATCTTTACTTTCAAAGAGCAATCCTATATTGCAAAGGCCAAAAAAAAAAAAAAAAGGGTGTGGTTTAGGGTCAGATGCTCTTGGGTTTTATTCTTAGCTTACCAGATG
>NC_083324.2:95515216-95550370 GCF_963455315.2 Globicephala melas | reverse complement strand
CCAGCTATTTTTCTCCAATACTTTATTCATTACCTCTTTGACAATGGAAATGGAAAATAAAAATAGAAAAATTATGTTCCAAACATCATCTGCTCCCCCATCACTGCCTTCCTAAGTGTGCTTCCTCCCAGTCAAGGAAAAGTAACTGTGATAAATAATAAGTAATCCAACCCCACAGGCTTTCCTACATCGCTACCAGTTCCTAGTTTACTATGTTATAACCTGGTTTGAACTCATGCTCTTTTCTTTGTACTTTTTTGAGCTTTTATTGTATACCAGACAATTTCCTAGATGCTGAGGTATTCAGTAGAAAAGGTAAAGTTCCCCGTTTAGGAGTGTATCATTTATGAAATTCTTATCTGGAAGCCAACAGATAATTAAGAGCTAGAGTGGAGATTTCTCCAAACTCGGTTAGAACTAAAGGACCACCTGACTTTCTCTGGGAGACGTCAATAGGTAAAGGTTTCAGGAAAAGGGGACAACATGTCAAGGGCAAGGAGGCTTATTCCTACAACCATGAAAGATTTGATAATCGCTAGAGTATGAAGGGTGAAGGGCAGAAATGTATGAGGTCAAGTTGGAAAAATTGACAAGGGTGAGAGAACAAAAGGTCAATATATAGTTCATTGAATATATTTCAATGTAATTTTGTTTGACCTTTCTTTCCCTCTTTCAAAACTATTCAGTGTCTCTTCTGTGCTAGGCATTATAGATAATGGGGAAGCAGTTACAGATTTCAAACAGGAAGCAATCAGATCAGATTGTCATAGCAGCAGGCTGATGACACCGCAGAGAGATGGGTGAAGCAGGTTATAGTGCAGTGCAAGGTGGCAGGGCTGTCACTTTAGGGATGTGGCCATGGGGCTGGAGAGGAGGAGTGAGATTACAGAAATGCATGGGAGGTGAATGAATAGGACTGGACGGCTGATGTGACTAAGGACAAGGCAGGAATTGAGGGTGACTTCCAGGTTTCTAGTTTGGATAACCACATAGAAAATGGAGTAATTTTCAATGAGATAAAGAATTCAAGAAGAGGAGGTTGGAGGGGGGAGGGGGGAAATAAAAAACAGGGGAAACCAGTGATGGTGTCGTGAAGGCAGTTTCGTACACAGCTCTAGAGAGCAGGACAGCGATCTGGGTTGGAGATAAAAACTTGAGTCTTCAGATAAAAGTTGAAGCTGTTGTACTGGGTGAGATGCCCTGCAGTAAATGCATGGAGCAGAAAAAGAATCTGGGCTAGAAAGAGTTTGAGGAAAAACAGCATTTTAAAGATAGACCGTTTGCTGTACAGCAGAAACTAACACAGTACTGTAAAGCAACTATACTCCAATAAAAAATAGTTTAAAAAAATAAAATAAAGCTAGACTGAACAAGAGGACCTAGAGATGTAAGAGAGGCCGTAAAAGCAAGTAATCAGGGAGTTTCAGTAAAGTAGCATGTTTCTAATGTTTTGAATGCAATAGCTCAAATAAAATATGAATTTAAAAGTGATTGACTTGGCAACTGTAGGTCATAGAAAGAGAAACTATCCCAGTAGCCATACTGGAAACTAAACATTAGAGGACTGAGAAAAGACTAACAGGAGAAAGAAATGGAGAAAGCAAGGGGATATTATTCTTTCTAGTTAGGGGATGAGGATGATAAATATTTATGGCCATCAGGGAAAAAAAAAAGGATAAATGGTCAAGGAAAAGTGTTTGTCGTTTTTAAACCG
This sequence comes from Globicephala melas, assembly GCF_963455315.2. Classification (NCBI taxonomy): domain Eukaryota; kingdom Metazoa; phylum Chordata; class Mammalia; order Artiodactyla; family Delphinidae; genus Globicephala; species Globicephala melas. The sequence continues at coordinate 95,548,656 of NC_083324.2, read as the reverse complement.
AGGGTGATTTGAAATAATAGTTTGGTAAAGAGGAAAAAAATTTAAATGAGAGTTTGAAGATTCAGGTAAGAGAGCCTTTTGCTTCTACTTAAGTCAAAAAAGTCTCAAGAGAATGTCCCTCCCACCTGAAAAATAAAACAAACCTGGATAATCTGCACAATCACAGTTTTTTATAGCCTATTTCAGAGCTAAGGTCAAAAGAAAGCATAATCCAATGAAATCCAGAAAATTATTATTCACTCCTGGGAGAGACCTTTATAATGTTTTACCATTTATATTTTTAAAGATATATGTCTTTCAATTTCTTTAAATGTCTATTGACTAGTTGAAGTAAAATTATAATAATAACAACGTATTGTAGGTCATAGTATATTTATAGAAGTAAAATATACAACACCAAGTGCACAAAGCATGGGATTTCACAGTTAGAAATATACTATTGTAAAATTCTTAAATTTTTTTGTGAAGTAGCAAAATGTTTTTGAAGGCAAACTATGATAAGTAAGACTAAGATACATATTGTAATCTCTAGAACACCATTAAAGAAAAAAATCTCCAGGAGGCATGATAAAAACATCAATAGAACAGATGAAATGGATACAAAAAAAGAAAAACCCGCCTACTTGATTCAGCACGAAACAGAGCAACAAAGAGCAGACAAGACAAATCAAATAACAAGATAATATATTTAAACCCATGCATATTAGTGATTTTAACAGATGTAAATGCTCTAAATATCCTTATACAAAGGAAGAGATTGTCAGACTAAATTAAAAATCTAAGACCAAACTATTCGGGCTGGCCAAAATGTTCGTTCGTGTTTTTCCATAAGACGTTAAGGGAAAAACCTGAACGAACCTTTTGGCCAACCCAATATATGTCATTAACAAGAAACATACCTTTCACATAAAATTTTGAAAGTAAAGGAATGAAAAAGTAAAAACCATGCAACACTAAGCATGGGTAATCAGATGTGACTATATTAACATCAGATAAACTAAACCTCAAGATACAGAGTATGACCAAAGATAAAGAGGGGCATTTCATAACGATTAAAGAGAAAAACAACGATCTTAAAGGTGTATGTGTGTAACAATAAAGCTTCTAGACACATGAAAGAACAATTGGCAGAACTAAAAGGAAAAAGAGAAAAATTCACAGTCATACTTGGGGAGTTTGATAATTCATAGAAAAAGACCAAAAAAATCAGTAAAAATGTAGAAAATGTTAACAGTACTATCGAATGATTTGACCTATTTGACATTTATAGAACACTACACCCAACAAGAGCATAATGTACAGTCTTCTCAAGGGTACATGGAACATTCAATAAGATAGACCATATTCTGCACCTTAAAACAAGTTGCAATCAATGTCAAAGGATTAACATAATGCAGAGTATTTTCTCTGATCACAAATACATTAAATTAGAAATCGACAACAGTAAGATATCTAGAACTCCCCAAATATTTGGAAATTAAACAACATGCTTCCAGAGAACCCACAGGTCAAAGACAAATTGAAAAATATGTTGAACTAAATGATAAAGCATAACATGCCAAATTAGTGAAATACAGCAAAAAAGTACAGAGAAGAAAATTTAGAGCACTTAAAGTCTACATTGTAGGGAAGACATAAAATATAAAAATCAATATATGCTTTCACCTTAAAACTTAAAAAAATAAAAAAGCAAATTAACTCCAAAGTAGGCAAATTCAGGTACTCAAGAGTCTGACTCCTTTCATGATGTTTGACGGCTGACCGCTTTCAAGCCCTACCTCCCTGTGCTCCCCTTCTACTCCACAGCACAATTTCCAGAGCATCATCTAGGGAACTTATTCAAAATGTAGGTTCCTAGTCACCCTCTAATCCCAATAAATCAGAGCGCCCACCTTATCGTGCACCCCAGTTGGTTTTAATGCTCACAAACATTTAGAAATACTGATGTAAAATATAATTAACCCACAAAGAAGAAAATCTTCACCATATCATGAATTGGGGATTATCTGCTATCTCTTTAAAAACTAGTATATGTAAATATAAGGTAGCATCATTAAAATTTTGGGGACTAAAAGAACCTTAAAATGATGAAATCCAGCCCTCTAATTATGCAACTACGAAAACCAAGATCCAGACTGCTTGAGGGTTTTTCCCAAGTAATAGGGAGCTAGTCTGAACTTTGGGGCTCAGAACTCAGACCTCCTACCTCCTAAGGATGGATCTTCACAGATCATTTCTCCTTTTCAAAATATAAAATGTTGATTCTCACCTAGTACAATTAGAACATTTTATTTGTGATTTTATTCTGCCACAAATAATGGAATTGAAACCAAATAAAAACTGAATAAACTAAAGAACTGAAAGATAAAGGTCTCTGTGCAATTACAGGCAGTCAAGCACTGTTGAAATCAACAGTCCATCAGAAGAGCGCTGTTGGCAGCCTAAAGCGAAGACATCAATTCTTTTCTCTTTTTGAACTTCTAGAAGGGTAACTCTTTGAATTGCTATTCCAAACTGTTACTTAATAGGATACATGCAGGGCTTTAACCCATGGGCTGCCACACTTTAATTTTCATTTTTGGTCTTTCCACCAAAGAAATGTGTGGGAGATGGCTATTAGAGTCATTTGCTCTGCCTGGGGGCTAATTACTCTATTTGGTTCAATTTTGAAGATATTATGTTACATCCAAAGGCAAAAAAATTGATGGAGTCTTGTTTCAGGTTTGCTTATGTAATTTCGCACAGATTAAATTAGTTCATCAGAAATTATGCCGGCTAAAAGAGATCTGTTGGTTTCTAAATCTGCAGTGGAAAATTGCTTTTTAAAAAGTAACCTGAATGGCATGCTATTTAAATATATTCTAGTCAGTTCTCTCAAAGGTGAGACGTGAGTTGTAAGGAGCCGAAAGGAAAGCCACGAGGAATGAAAGAAGCCACAGATACAAGAATTGGAAAGAGTATGCCCATGTGACCTCCCACAGCAAAATGCTTCCGCATCTGCCTCAAAGAATGGAATAAAAGAAACTCTGAAGAGTCAAGGAAAGGGTACAGGGGCATCTGAGAATTCTGGATGAAACATGAGAAAAGAATAACAAGCTTTCAGCTTCGATGTCCTCACCTAAAGCATGAGGATCATCACACCAATCTCCCACAGTTATGTGCAAAAAGAAAAAGAGGTAACAAAAGCTCCTGTCCCAATGCCTGGGACTCAATAAATTTAAGTTCAATATATTAAAATTCTATATACTGCCTATCATCTATCTATCTGTCTATCTATCCATCCATCTATGTATCAGTCATATATGACCACATTAATGGGAAATTATTATGGTCACTAGAGTGGGGGAAGCTGACATTACCATGCTACCGTTGCCTTATGGCTAGAAATAGCTGAGAGTTACATGACTGAGCCTTTGGGTACCATGAAAAAGTTGTTCACTACATCATTTTCTTTATTTTCAGAAACCAGGAATAGAGCAGTTAGACCACTGGTTCTCAATTCTTGATGCACATTTGATCTTCTTAAAATACCCACTCCCCTACCACTACCCAGAAATTCTAACTTAATTAATCCCCGTGTGATTCTAATGTTCTGCCAGCGTCTAGGACTGGTGACTTAAATGGTCTCAACAGAATTCAAAAATAAATTAATGTGTGGTAATTGCATAAAAGTATTTTTGCTTTTAATTATGAACAATGTCAAAATATATAAAAGAGTAGAGAGAATTATATAATGAAACCACTACATACCCATTATCTAGATTTAATGATTAAATTTTGCCATATTTGCTCCATTTATATATATATATGTACAAAGTCTGAAATTTTTAAAGCAAATTAAAGACATTTGACATTTCACCATTAAATATTGCAGTATCCATCTCTTAAAGGAGAGCATTTTTTCATAACCATAATGTCATTATGACACATTACAAAATTAGCACTTTTTAAAAAAAAATACTTTATTTTTCAGAGCAGTTTTATTTTCTCAGCAAAATTGAGTAGAAAATACAGAGAGTTCTCATATACCTTTGGCCTCACACACTCACAGCCTCCCCACTACCAACATTCCCCAGCAGAGTGGCATATTTGTCAAAATCGATGAACCTACACTGACACATCATTATCACCCGAAGTACAGAGATTTCCCATATCCCAAAAGTGCAGATGTTCCCCCTCCCCTGCCACACACACCTCCCTTACCACCAACATTTGAACCTACACTGACACAATAATTTTCCAAAGTCCATAGTTCACATTACGGTTCACTCCTGGTGTTGTACATTTTATGGGTTTAGACAAATGTATAATGACATATGTCCACCATTATAGTATTAAACAGATTAGTTTAACTGCTCTAAAAATTCTCTGTACTCTGCCTTTTCATCCCTCCCTCCCACCTAACCATGGATCTTTTTACTATCTCCCTATTTTGCCTTGTCCAGAATGTCATATAGTTGGAATTGCTATGAAGGCTTTTCAATTGGCTTCTTTCCGTTAGTAATATTCATTTAAGGTTCCTCCATGTCTTTTCATGACTTAGCAGCTCATTTTTTAGTGCTAAATAATATTCCATTGTTTGGATGAACCACAGGTTATTTATCCATTCACCAACTGAATGACATCTTGATTGCTTCCAAGTTTGGGCAATTATAAATAAAGTTGCTATGAACATCCCATGTGTAGATTTTTGTGTAAACATAAGTTTTTAACTCATTGGGTAAATATTGAGGACAGTGATTGCAGGATCATACGGTAAGAGCATTTGAGTTTTGTAAGAAACTGCTAAACTGTTTTCCAAAATGGCTGTACCATTCTGCACTCCCCACGGCAAAGAATGGCATTTGATGTCATCCGTGCTTTTTGATTTTGGCCAATCTAATAGGTATGTAGTGATATCTCATTGTTGTTTTAATTTGTATTTCCCTAGTGACACATAACATAGAGCTTCTTTAAAAATGCCTATCATGTTGTTTATTTTCTTATTATTGAGTTTTAAGAGTTCTTTATATATTATGGACAACAGTTCTTTAACAGATATGTCTTTTACAAATATTTCCTCCTGGTGTGTTGCTTGTCTCTTCACTCTCTTGACACTGTCTTTCACAAAGCAGAAGGCTTTAGTTTTATTGAAGTCTAGTTTATCAGTTATTTCTTTCCTGGGTTGTGTCTTTGGTGTTGTATCTAAATAGTTACTGCCATAGCTAGATTTCCTCCTGTGTTATCATCTAGGAGTTTTACAGTTTTACATTTTACATTTAGGCTATAATCCATTTTGAGTTAATTTTTTGAGAGTTGTAAGGTTTGTGTCTAGGTTTTATGTTTTTGTTTTTGTTTTACTGGCATGTGGATGTCCAGTTGTTCCAGCACCATTTGTTGAAAAGACTATTTTTTCTCCATTGAATTTCCTTTGCTCTTTTGTCAAAACTCAGTTGACTATATTTATGTCAGTCTATTTCTGGTCTCTCTATTATGTTCCATTCATCTAGTTGTTTATTTTTTCACCAATATCACACTGCCTTGATTACTGTAGCAACACTAATTTTTTAATATCATCTAATACCGTGTCCATATTCACATTTCCTTGTTTATCCCAAAAACATCCTAGAGAAAAAATTTGTGTTGGTTTTTTTGAGGTAATTTATTAGTGAACAAACTTTAAGATCCTAAAAATTAAAACTAACAATAAAAAAATGACAATAAATGAAAATATCCCATTATCTATGACCAGGACCCAAAGATAGATTGAATGAATTCACTCTGCCATAAGAAAACAAAAAGATCTCGGGACTTCCCTGGTGGCACAGTGGTTAAGAATCCACCTGCCAATGCAGGGGACACAGGCTCGATCCTGGTCGGGAAGATCCCACATGCCACGGAGCAACTAAGCCTGTACACCACAACTACTGAGTCTGCGCTCTAGAGCCCGTGAGCCACAACTACTGAGCCCATGTGCCACAACTGCTGAAGCCTGTGCGCCTAGAGCCCGTGCTCCGCAACAAGAGAAGCCACCGAAATGAGAAGCCTGCACACCGCAACGAAGAGTAGCCCCCGCTTGCCACAACTACAGAAAGCCTGCGTGCAGCAGCGAAGACCCAACACAGCCAAAAATAAATAAAATTATTTTTTTAAAAAAGAGCTACCTCTTTGCTAAAAAAAAAAAAAACTCAATTAAATAATTTTACCACTCCTGCGATAATTTTTAAAAAGCAATTCAATCTGAGTGAAGGGTAATCAGGGCTCTTATACTACTTTATAACCTCCTATCAATTAAATCTTAAACGCTGCCTCATATTTTATGTGTTGTCTTATCTCATTTACAATTAGTATATTACAAATGTATGTGGAGAATAGGAATTCATGGTCTTAGCAAGATACTTCTTTTTTTAAGTCATAACATCTCAAAAGTTTCTATGAGAATTAAATGTTATTATATATAAAGTACTTAGAACAATGCCTAGCACATCTTAAGTGCTGTAGAAGTATTATCTATAATTGTAAGATAGCAAAAGATGTTAAGTTTAATGTGAATAAAAACCTCCTAGAGGGTTTGTGTTTATACATTCTAGGACTCCTTTCCCAGAGATTATGAGACAGTAAGTCTGTGTTGGTACCTAGGAATGTGCATTCTAATAAGCATCTCAGGTATCCTGAGAGAGGTTGACGGACCACATTTAAACAACCAGTGACACTGGATTTTAACTGAAAAACACCAGAGAGACTTGGTATGTCATAAAAACAGAACAGATAGTATGAGAAAAGTAAATGTCCAGCCAAATAACAAGGAAATCAATTGGCAATCTTGAAGGTCTACTATGTATACAGTGACCCTTGAACAACATGGGTTTGAACTGCTCAGGTTCACTTATATGAGGATTTTTTTTCAGTAAATACAGTACTACACCATCAGAGGTGGGTTGAATCCTAGGATGTGGAACTGGGGATTCAGAGGGCTGACTCCTGATTCCATGAATTTTCCACTCTTCTGGGGTCCCATAACCCCCATGCAATTCAAGGGTCAACTGTACTAAGAAACAGGGAATAGGAACAAAGACATAAAATACAAAATTCTCTGTGTGTGTGCAAACAAGGTAATCCCTTCCCTTACAGACTCTGCCACTCCACAGGGGTCCCACGGCACAACCCTTTGAAAATTTAAGTAATCATAACAGAGTAAAGGGGTAATGAGAAAATAATCACGTAAAAAAATAAATATTTTTTCTTCCAAGAAACCATACAATGAGTTGTTTTTATGAGACAAGTTTTGAGGAAAATGTGATTTGCCATCTTCTGAGGGTCGTTTCTAATTGGAACTGAGCAGTTGGCTTTGGAAAAAAAAAATAATATTGCAGGGTTTATGCCTTTAACCTTCATTCATATAGAAATTGCAATGAAGTAGAGTACAATATATTTCTGTAGAATAGTTTTTCCAAATCAATTGATGATAGACAGATTGATATTTAATTGACTAAATATTTATAAGTGTTGACATACATAGATATATATAAACATAGATATATATAAAGTTATTTTCATTTTTTTCCTATTAGTAATTAAACTGTTTCATAAGAAACATATACTATTTCTTCATATAGAAGAAATGCAAGCCAGAGAGGTCTCAAGGAAATGGCCTAATATTAAGTGATCTAAATAGGAAGCTGTGGAGAGGTCTCCATTACTAAATGGAAGAAATCACTCAAAATGAAAACTAAATAAAAAGCGTGTCTTTTAAAGCAATGTTGTTTCCAAGCATTGCATAAAACTTTTCAGCGATTTCACAGAAGCTACTGGTTTTCGTTGAGCACTGTTTGTCTTTGCTCTAATTAGATCTGGTTTATAGATCTTATCCCTGACTCTGTCATCAAATCGTTGAATGACCTTGGGATAGTTTCTTGCAAATGCCTCAGTTTCTCTGTTTACAAAAAGAGGGTAATAATCCTTGACGCCTTTACACTTCACTGATGTATTTCACAGATTAATGAGTCATGAAAGCTTTGAGGTGCTCTGATCAAAGGCACCGTATAAATACAAAGAATTGTTATTATTTACCAGTAGCTCCTTTTTATTGTACCACTAATGAGCACTGTGGTCAGCAAACTCATTAGAGAAAAAAGATATAGGAGGTGAACATTAAGAAGGCTATTTCTCTCCATATCCAGATATAATTTTTGTTACCATTTATTGGTGTTATGCAGACATATTGAAAATGAGGTTTCCTGCAGTCTAACAGTTCCTGTTGGAGAGGTCTTTGTAAATATAAACAACATTCTGGATTTAGAAGCTTGAGCATCCTGGCATTTTCCTTGGATTTGTGCAAATTCTACATAGAACTCACATTTCAATGAACTTGATAGATAAGACACAGCATCAAAACGTTTTCACTAAGATATTTTCTCATACACCTCCTTTTTTTCATTTTAATGATTCTTAAGCAATTTCACTAAGTCAATCTCTCTCTCTCTCTCCAGCTCTCTCTCTCTCTCTCTCTCTCTCTCTCACACACACACACACACAAATTTCACATCACTTTTCTTTGAAAATGAGGTAGTCTAAATTTTCACTTAGAGAAACCTAGAGTCAAATCATTGCTTTTGCTAGAAAATTTCAATTACATGAATATAAACTTATTTTCTGTTCCTTTTCAAACTCTCTTCCGTTGTACCGTTCTAGATTCTAACAGATTAAACAGTACAAATGAGCCATCTAAATAGCAAAAACGGTACCTATTCAGTACATGTTTTGAAAGATTTTGTTCTTTCCAAATTGATAGATGGCACAGAATTGTGGTACAAATCAAATTTCCAATGATTGAAGAAAAGTCTCTAAATATTAGCAATAAGATAAGCAATTTTATTTTACTTTGTTCTCCCTAAAAGTGCATGTCAACATCTTCTTCCAGGAATAGATTTAGACCACTTTGGGTCTCTGATAGGCAAGAAGGACTACACCTTCTCAAAGCCTTGGCAGTCCACCCATCTCTGAGCAGTGCTCGTTCTAAGCCCCGGGCTTCTTTCCCATCCAAAGCTCTATCCTAAAATAAACGAAGCACTCAGCCACTAGAAGCACTTCAGCTGAAACATTTGTGAAACAAGTCCATCCTTCCATACTCAGGGTAAATGAATTTTTCATGAGCTAAGATCTATGTAGAAGAGTTTTCATGAAAATCTAGTATTTTTTAAAGGAGAGTTCTATGGGCTGAATTGTGTTCCCTCAAAATTCATATGTTTAAGCCTTATTTCCCAGTGTGATTGTAATCGGACAAAGGGGCCTTTGAGAGATCATTATATTTAGATGAGGTCATGAGGGTAGGGACACCATGAAGGGATTAGTGCCCTCTTAAGGAAGGACACTGGAGAGATTACTTCTTTTCTGTCTTTCCCTACCATGTGAGGATACAGGGAGAAAGCAGGCATCAATAAGCCAGGAAGAGGGCTCGCCCCAGAAACCAACCATGCTGGCACCCTGATCTCAAACTTCCAGCCTCCAGAACTGTGAAAAACCAAACATCTGTTGTTTAAGCCCCTCAGTGTATGGTATTTTGTTATGGCAGCTGGAGTTGAAGAATACAAAGAAGAGTGGCAACATTCGGTCATGACTATACTGTGATTCACTTTGTTTACTCTTAGATGACAAGTCTAAATGGATTCTTGACTTCATAAAAATATAATTTAGGAAGTGAAAGGTTCAGATCTTTTTGCAATTATTCATTTATCCAATATGTTATGTATCAAATGCCCATTCAATAAATATCTAGTTAGCAAATATTGAACTCCACACTGGGTGTTGAGTAGAAAGACACACAAACAAACAGAATGAAATTCCTAACTTCCAGAAAGGAAGAGCATGATAAAGAGATACACCATTGACTCAGAAAATACAAGTAAGGTTGTGAGAAGAGACACATGAACGATTGGGCTTCCTCAAGGAAATGACAGTAAGATGTGACCAACTAGGGACTGTGGACAAGAATTTTTTTTAAATGTGGCATATATTTGGGGAATGACAGTCTTTTTTTTAAAGTGGGAGAAGGTATGTAAGGTATGAATTCACTGGTAGGTAGGGTGAAGATATTAGTCAAATTTTTTAAATGTTCTGTATTTTCAAAAATAAATGAATGATTATTTTGTAATTCATTCTTTCTTGGATGTTGTTTTGCCAGCGCAACTACAAGGAATGCCATTGAGTCTTTAAGCTATTGTAAATATGCCTCAACTTTGTTTTTCTTGGTTTAACCAAATACAATATGAAATAATGTTATAAGATGTGTTGGTCTACATTCTCTACCGAATAATTTAAAGAATGTCAAAAGCACTTAATTGGCCTGGAATTTCACTCCCTCCAAAATGTAATGTGCCAGGTGAATGACATAAAATTTGAACACTGTGAACTGCCACCAACAGTATAGTGTGATGGTTAAGACTGTTTAAGTTTGAATCCTGGCTCAGCAACTTATTAGTTGTAGAACGTTTCCCAAGTTACTCAGCCTCTCTGTGTCTCAGGTTGCTCTTCTATAAAATGGAGACAATAACACTACCTTCTTAAGGCAATTGTGAGGTTAAATTATGCAAAGTTCTTAGAATAGTATCAGTAGGTATGCAGTGGATGTTAGCTATTATATTATTAAAGAGCCTTTTTTTCTGATTTGGATGCCTTTTATTTTTCTTATCTAATTGCTCTAGCTAGAACTTCCAGTACCATGTTGAATAGAAGTGGTTAGAGTGGGCATCTTTGTCTCATTCTTGATCTTAGAGGAAAAGCTTTCAGCTTTTTACCATTGAGTATGATGTTCGCTGTGGGCTTGTCACAGATGGCTTTATTATATTGAGGTGCATTCCTTCTATAACTAATTTGTTGGGAATTTTATGATAAGTGAAATAAAACAGACAGAAAAAGACAAATACTGTATTGTATCACTTATGTGTGGAATCTTAAAAAAAAAAAAAAAAGTAGAACTCATAGAAACAGTAGAATGATGGTTGCCAGGAGTAGAAGGTAAGAGAAACTGGGAGATTCTAATCAAAGTTACAAACTTTCAGTTATAAGTTGAATAAGTTCTGAAGATCTAATGTACAGCATGGTGACTACAATTATTAATACTGTGTTTTACAAATATTTATATATTTGCCAAGAGAGTAGATCTTAAGGATTCTTACAAAAACAAAAACACAGATGTTTACCAAATCATGTTTTACACTCTAAATATATTACAGTTTTATTTGTCAATTATACCTCAATAAATCTGGAAAAAATAAACAGCCTTTTTCTCTACTCTACAACACAAATATCTTAAAAGTAATTTAGATGATATGCATGGAAATACCAAATCATAACACTCCACATAATGACATTAGAACTGTATTAGAGAAAATTCATATCAAGGAATATTTATATGTCAGTAGTATCCATGATAATTTTGCCCAGCCAGTTATCTGTAGCATTTATTCATTCATTCATTCATCAAAATGCATTTAATGGGGGTAGAATTTGTTTCCTGCCAGGTCCTGTGTTTGGTGTTGAAAATAAAAAAGATATGGCCCTTCTGTAAGTGAGCTCATGGAATAAAGCATAAGTATCTTATTTATTTAAGTACTAATATAAGTGTTTAATATTAAATATGGGAGTTCCTTTCTCTTGAAAACCATGTAGTATTCTCACTTCTTATTCAACACAGATTTTCATTTGCTGGTGTAAAATTGATGGCTGAGTTTCTGAAGGAAGTTGGGTTATACAAGAACATATCTATAAGGGAATGGGAATAATTGGTCAAAGAGGGTGGAATTATTAAATCACCTGTCAATCTGATGTGGCTGTTTTGTTTCAAAACTATACACAATAAAATCATGTTCAGTGTGGCATTCTCAATATGGTAAAATTTTTAACAGTTACTATATAAAAAGTAACATGCTTTGCTTTAAAACAAACAAACAAGAAATGCTTTCATCAATATCTTTGTTTCAGAAATGTTCAGTTGTTTTACTATAGGTAAGAATATCTCTGGCCAAAATGAACAATAAACGATTGTGATTGGATTAGGTTTTCAGAGCAAAGATAACATTACTAAAATGTGTTTATTCATTCTAGATGGTAACCTGTCTCTCCTTAAATGCCAGTCAGCCTTGGCAAGAACGCCTCCATCTGCACCATTTCATTTCCTGAACATTCTGGGATGTTCAGAATGTATGTCAAGCAACCAAGGAGGACTTAAAAGGTAAATAAATAAAATGGAGGCAAAATAATGAGAAATTTGAGTGCCGTAAATTACATAGTAAATTTTTCTTGTATAGGCTTAACCGACTGTTAAAACTGAAAAGGATTCCATGAGCCTTTTAGTTTGTAAAATTATATTTCTACTCTTTAGAACCACTTTTCACATTTATAATAATATGGCATTTTTCCCGCTTACGTTAGAAAAGGCATTGAATGTCACAGACACTTACAAACTATAAAAATGACAATGTCATTGTCATTTCCTTTGAAGTAATATATGGAAAATCACTATTGCTTTTTTTTCACTATGAAGTAGTTTGTTCTCTTCTCTTCCACCTTATAATATTCGTTATATATTAACTTATATTTAATGTAGTATTTAAGCAATGATAGATGAGCTACTATGTTGGTTAAGTAAAAAAATAGAAGTTTAGCTCGTGTAAATGACTCCAGTGATTTTTAAAAATCCATTTTCTCTCCAAAAAGTTTCCTATACTAACCACAGAGCAGAATATATGTTTCTGGCTTACAGAAAAAAATACACTGGCTAATGTGTTAAAGTATCATATGAAATGCATCTTTTATGTATAGAGATTTTATTATAGATTTTACATTTTTACATTGTCTCTCATATTCAAGAATCAGACTTCAGACTTGAGTGTCACTCACACATACAGTCATATTTCATTCATGCCCATTGCCAAATGCCAGGCAGTTTTAAAGAATTTAGAAAAGTAGCGTTAGCTGCCAATACACACTGGCAAGCTTTTCAGAATGCTTCCCAGGAAGACGCTTAATTCAGGCTAACATGCCTAATCCACCACTACTCTAAATGCTTTACTTTATTGTTACAATCAAGATGAAAACATAAAATAATTTTCCCTGACTACCATCGGATACTACACAAGTCATTTTAAAAAGCCCTTAAAGCATGGTTTCTTAACTGAATAAGCTAAATTATGGAATGTTTATATTTAAAATTCAGAGGAAAACCTAGCTACATGTAACTGATTAGGGACAGGTACATCACATACAATACATATTAAGAAATGTCCAGGAAAACACTGCCTCCTGATGCTAAAAAGGAAAATTAAATTATTTTATTTCCAATTCAATGTTTATTTGAAAGACAATGTATTACTGTTTCCTTGGATTTCCTCTGTGATTAAATCTGTTATAACTATGCACTTAATTGATTAGTTTTATTCCTGACTGGATAATTTCTCAGAGCTGAGTCATTTCATAATGTCTTTTCCACAGTTTTCCAATATCAGTGGGATATAAAAAGTCAGCCCAAATACTTCTAAAGTAGCTTTATATACTTAAGCCACTAAATTGCCCTATGGTAACAATAAAAAATAATATTTTATCATTTGCATGACCCTGGAAATGTGATCTTCTAATTGACCCCAAGAGTGTGTGTCCCCCTGCAGTCCAACACTGCTCTTTGGTGCTATCCCTCATAATCTCATCATGGCCTGAGGTGCCCTGCTGTCTCAATTGCCTTGTACTAGAAACGTCAACAGTAGCATCCTTCTGACTCGGTTGCAGGAACAGCCTACCTCATGTGGACTGATTAGTGGGGAATAACAAGCAGTCCCATTAGTCATCAGATTTCACAGGCTCCCACCTTCATCATGAGACCTCAGCCAAATGCAAAGTTCTCCTCCAAGTACTTCTGGAGGTCCTCAGTGAGTAACTTACCTAAGCTCACCTAAGAGAGCTTAACCAGGGTGACTTACCTAGGATGACGCTCCCTATTGTTTCAGGTGTGATTGTGGCATTACTGACATCAGTGTCACATCCCGCTGACTAAAGGTAGACTCCATGAGTGATTTTCTCATCAGTTTCACATCAGAATCATGGGAGGGAAGTGATGCTGGTCCAGCTGGGCTCTGTGACACACCCGCCCACACCTACACACACACACACACACACACACACACAAGCACACACAATGCTTTTGCAAAGTGAGAAGGCAAATTCTTCATCTCTCTGTGTCTTGTTCTGTTTGGAGAGGAAAAAAGTGGTCCCACAATAGGTGTGCTTGGGGCCCCAAGGTGTCACAGAGTTTACTGAGAGAGTTCTCTCATTCTGCACAATTTTTTTCTTGTTTCTTTTTTTTGTCCCCTCCAAGATGCATATGGAGTGTCAGGATCTCTATGTCTGATGGGATTTCATGTAGTAATCCCTTTAACAGACCAGTCCACATGGTAACCTCTTAGTAAATTCCTTTAATATCTTTTTGTGATCTAGATTCTTTTGTATGCACCACCACAACAAGGCCCTATAATTTGGGGCAAGAAGCAACCAACCCAGTCCTCATATAAATTAATAGGTATAGATAAATAGTTTAAGAGAAGGGATTTACCCAGCAGCACTCACCACATCTGGGATCAGCCCCCATCTCCATTTAAAAGCTTTGACTTTTTCTAAGTGACAGTTCACCATTACAATAGCAATAAAAAGTAAGAATAGGTAACAGTCTCAACAAGTATATAAAATGACTCATGAGAAAAGGAAAACATTTACTACCAGGCACTTGCACACATCTCATTAATCTCCACCACAACCAGAAGAGGCTCAAATTTTCAGCCCTATTTTACATAGAGGTTCAAGTTCACATAAATATCCAAACCAAGGAGAAGCCACGAGCTCTAATACCAGATCTGAAGCTTTTTCCCACATAGAATGCTGACTTGGGTGTTCAGAGAACTTCCTGACACGGTGAGGCTGAGAACATGATGAGCACTGGCCTGAGAAGGGGCCACAGAATATTTTCTCTCTCTAGTGCCCCGCCGTTTAATGAGCACCTATTTTGTGCTGGATTCTTGACCGCAGCTCATCTCATCCTGCTAACAATGCCCTGAAGCAGATCTCGCTTCCACCCATTTACAGATGCAGAAACCAAGCTCAAGGGGCACAGCAGGTGAGCTTTTCACTCCTCAGCTTACCCTTTACAGGATGAGGATATAAAATCCACAAGCTACATATCCTAAAGGAATCCACGTGCTGTTCTTTAAAGCATGATGGTAAATTGAAATACATACAATGGCACCACGTGGTACAAAAAAAAATTAAATAAATGGAAATGTGGAACTGTTAATGGAGCAGAACATACATCTGAAAATAATCGTTTAAAAAGGGTTATATGCAAAGACAGAGCCATGCATTTGTTTTCACCTCAGTGTCTTTTGAGAGCCCTGTCTTGGTAAAGATAGAAAACATTGTTAAAATAGCCACGACGTGGTGTAATCTTGCTCATGGGATCCTCCACCCTTGGAGCAGCATTTGTTGCCTACTTCTGCAGTAACAAATTATCACAAGCTCTGTGACTTCAAACAACAGAAATTTATGGTTTCACAGTTCTGGTGTGAGAGGTCTGTTGTCCGGGTTGGTTCCTTTGTGAGGCTCTAGGGAACGATCCACTCTGTGCCTCTCTTCTATCTTCTGTGACTGTGGCAGTCCTTGGTGTTCCTTTTCCTACAGATGCATCACTCCATCTCTGCCTCTGTCTTCACATGGCTTCCGCACTATGTGTGTCTGTGACTCAGATGCTCAAATCTCTCTCTCCTTTCTCTACTAAGGACACTGGTCATTGGATTTAGGGTCCAATCATCTAAAGTCAGGATGATTTCATCTAGAGATCTTTAGTTAAATGACATCTGCAGAGACCCTACTTCCAAATAAGTTCATAGTCACAGCTACCAGGGATTAGGCAGTTTGGGAGGACACAATTCAACCCACTACAGGAGGAGTGCCTATGTTAGGAAAGACTGTACTTGTTAATTAGGGTCATTTACTTAAAAAAGCTCAAAATAGATTTAACCTTAATGTGTCCAAGATATTCAGATATAAGAGGCACAAATGAAAAAAATAAACTCTGTTATGGAATTTTCACGCTCCAAATTAGAGAATACCCCCCCAAAACAAAACAATTTCCCCACAATTCTGAAGTGGAAAATATTTCCACTTGTGACCTGATAATATAAAAGACATCACTGAGAACAGTCTTCCTCACTTGATAATATACTTTTTTCCTTTTTATCCTAAATCAGCTTACCTTTCACAAAAAACTACACACACACACACACACACACACACACACACACACACACACACAGACCTAGACTTGTGGGATTCTTGTATTTTTATTTAAGATGGATAAGGTGACTACATAGAAAAAATATTTTTCCCCTCTTTGGTAAACCAGAGCATATGATATTACGTTCCACATAAATATAAACTATAGGTGCAGGAAACAAAAAGGATCTCTCTGAAGCCAACACAATCCACAGGCTAAAGATTCCCTTGTTGGAACTAGTTACAACACTGCACAAACTAATTCCCTTAATGGTGACTTCATAAACATGAGATTATTCACATATTTATATGGTGTTTATGCAAATGGGTCCAAGTCATTTCTTAATTTTATCCAAGTAAGTTTATGCTGGTTTCAGGTTTTACTATAGATACTTTATCATATGCTAGAAATTATCACTCTAACATGAAATTTTAAAAGGTGAAGTGAAACTAAGTGATGCAAGGGCTAGGACTGATATTGGTAAGACAGTATAAGTTCTGCATGGTAAAGTGTATATGAAAAACAAGGGGAAAGTCTCAAAGTCGTGGATCAAGCCAGGAAGGGGTATGCTGCTAAGTAAAATCAGGAGACGATGTGCAGGACTGACATTTCAACTTGTTATTTTAAAAAGCGAGATTATTTTACATTTCTTGATATAGATTTTAGTGCTGACCTGTTCCAGTGAAGAACTTCCAGGCAGAATTATGTCTTTCTGGGCGTATCTTTCAGTCTCCTCGCTGTAAGCAGAGGTGGCTTCACCGTCCTCTTTGTAGAGTCCAAGAATCTTACCAGAACTCACCAGCTCTTCAGAACCCAAAGTCTCCTCCACGATGCTCTCATCTGTTTACCCCAAGAAGATCACATGAATTCCACTCGCTCTTTGTCACTTTAACATAACGTGTGTCACTAAACACACAGTAATTTAACCACCTTTTTTCTTACACAGGATCAAGTTTCATTTTTTCATCATCAACAATTTAGCAAACTATTTATGCTTAATGTGCTGGGAAATCAGTAAAGCCCAGGTTTTAAGATTAAAAACTAACTACCTGTCAACAAACTTTGTCCATCCTGCCATATTCCCAAAGTGAGCAGCGTACAGCTGTGCTTTAATGTCTTTTTCCCTCTTACCAAATACATCTTGAAGTGTAGATACTGTGCTTTTCCGTGCATTGGTATTACATGCTGTTTACTTCAACATCTTACCATGTACTTGCTGTTTTGCTGAAACCAGCTTGGGAGATGAATGGTTTTAGGAGAAGCCAGAGCTCTTGGGTTCATTTCCCGAGTTAGGATCCCCGAGAACAGTTCCTGAGCTCTGTACACACAGAGGGACTTTATTTGGCCTGCCTTGTTTATTTGCATAGAAATGCCAGCACTTACATAAATGGTAGTGTACTTCACTTCTCTCTCTAGCATCTGAAATCAGTATCATCTACAAAATGTATCTACTCACCTAGCTAGATGCATGCTGTAAATATAAAGTAATCCTCTCTCTTCCAGTCTCTAAAAAAATACTGGCAGGTAAAATATGGAATTTTCCATGCCTTCAATGTTAGGATTTTAACAAGAAACTTGACATTTTTAACCAATGGAAGGGAGCCTCTTTTGTGGAGGGAGATGCAGGGTGCAGTATACAGAGAACTGCTGGTCTTCCTTCTTTGCTCACTGTACACTGTATTGCCTTGTATACGTCTGTAAACTTTCTAAGTCTCGGTTATATCCTCCTCTATGAAATGCATGGTGAAGTTCCTGACTATTCTATAAATGCCATAAAACTCTGTGAGCTCATAAATGATACTGGAAGACCTATTAGATGCTACCTGTAAATGCTACCTGTGCAAACTGGTGGTTTCAAGGGCTCCAAGCTGCAACGAGTTGTCATATGGAAGGGACATGTTAGGTACACAAGTGCCTTACTCAATGTCTAGCACACACAAAAAAGGTATTCAATGTATATTTGCTGACTCAGACATTATACTAAAAATACAGAGGCCTGACTGATTTAAAATAACCATTTGTGATGCTTAAGTTTATATATCAGCTTGGCTGGCAATGGTGTCCAGTTATTTGGTTAAAAACCATCTAGATGTTGCCATGAAGGTAATATTGTGATTATCATTTAAATCAGTAGACTTCAAGAAAAGCAGATTACTCTTCATAATGTGGGTGGGCCTCATCCAATCAGTTGAAAACCTTAAGAGCAAAGACTGTTTCCCCAAACAGAAGGAATTTGGTCTCAAGACTGCAACAGAGAAAATCCAGTCTGAGTTCTTGGCCTACTGGCTTGCCCTGTGACCTTCAGTCTCAAGAGTGCAACATTAACGCTTACCTGAGTTTCCATCCTGTTGCCCTGCAAAATTCAGCTCCTTCCTGAACTTCATATTACTCTTCCCTGAATCAGCCTGCCAGTCTGCCCTAAGGACTTCAGAGTTGCCAGCTCCCACAAAGATGAGAACCAAATTTTAAAATAGATCTCTCTCTCTTTCTGTTGGTTTTATTGGATTCTGCTTCTCTGGAGAATCCTGCCTAATACATCATCTGAATTAGGATCCATCAGAATGAGGGCTCAAGCTGGCTTGAGAAACAAATTTGCTTCGTTCATAAAGACAAAAAGAAATAAAAAATTGGCTACACAAACTAATAGCAAAGAACTAAAGGGGTGGTGAATCTAGGTGGAAATAAAATTTTTAGGGGGTACTATTCTGTAAATGGGGATCAAAAATGAGACCTAATCTTTAGGGCTGCTATGATGTTTAAATAAGTTAATATTTACCTTATTTAGAACAGTGCTTAGGACTGTGCCAGGTACCCAGTAGGCACTCAAGAAATGCTTAATTAATATTTTTATCATCAGCATCAATCGTCAGTATCTTCATCATTCTATGTATGTGCTTATCATCTCTGCTGATGTAATAATTAATAATTTAATCCCCATAATTAACTCCATTGTGGCAGGTATTATATGTCCATTTGGCAGAAATAGCAAGGAAAGGTTAAGAAATTGGCCCAAGGTCACATAGCAAATGGTGAAGTCTAAGCATAAATTCAATGGAAATAATAACCATAACTATTAGAAGACAACTATAATCAGTGCCTTCTCCTCATAAGTACCATAAGGAGTTATTTGAATAAGTGAGAAAAAATGATTGAGAAAAACTAAACACATATTGAGAAAAAAACTTAATAGAATTATTCCTTGTGAATTTGAAATCATGTATATACAGAAACTTGCACTTAATGTTTTGGTAAAAACTCCAGTGTGGTTCTGGCATGAATTTATATGTATTAACCTAAGAATTTGAAATTTAGGTTTTAAAGGATTACCTTTAAGTTCCTAGATTAATACACATAAGAATTTCTTACCTAAGGAGCCTAACATTCACAAGTATGAATTCTCATGCTAAGACTGAAAACACTATACTATTTGTCTTTTTTCACCTCAAAGAATTTGTTTACAACCTAAGAAACAGTCTTTAAAAAGAATGGCATATAGCCTCATAAACTAGTGAATCCAAACATACCATATGACATGGTAGGATCCTGCAATAGCAAGTCTGTTAAATCATTTTTGCTGCTTAGGATTATAAATTCTATATAATTATAGGAAATTGGGCCATAATTAATTCCTCCCCCCAACTTTAGCTGTATTAAATATTTGCAGCCATCAAAATTTTACATAGGTCATCAATTAATGGTTATAGTTAGAAAAACCAGGCTAGCATTTGCATGAAACCATCTCAATTAATTTACGACTAATGTTAATATAAAAGACTGGAAATAATTGGTCTCTTACCTTGGGATCCTCCTTGCCCATTCTCATGAAAGAGCTCTGTTAATCGATCGTAGAGAATTCTATTATCAACTTGTAGGGGTGCTAAAAGAACATATTTATGATAACTTTCTCATCAGTTAATTTATAGACATGCAATGTAATTACAAAGAAATTATTGATCATCATGGTTATTTAGTTATTTTATAGGTCATAGACTCAAATTCTGTTCAATATGCTGTCTTGCTCTAAAAAAAGCAAACAAAAAAACCCTTTTGTGTATCAGTGATAATTGGAACAATGATTTTAAAATGCATGTTGCAGGGCACTTGTAATGTGATACTTCTCCACTAAAAAGGATCTCATATTCAATGGATTATGACATCTATGACACAAGAATCATTTCAGAATAAGCCATTATAGTTTCTCAAATCATAGAATATATAAGCATCTGATCAAAATGAATGACTGTTTTGCACTAGCTACTCTCTATATATCATATTTTTTACTACAGAAACAACAAATTTAGGTGTTCTTAGATTCTTTTATATATGCCACTGCAGTATAATAGCGAATGTAAGAACTACTGTACTCTTCTACAAGGGTAAAGCAACAAGGTCATGTCACTACCAAAAAAATAATAATAATAATCATAAGAACATGGTTCTAGAAGAGGGTTTAAAGGGTCATTATGTGGATGTCCTACCATTGGATAGAGTCGAATATAAATTATGCCAAGTTGGATGACCACTCCAGTCATACAATTAGAACACAGATACAAACACACATACCTCAAACATGTCTCATCCCATACATACATCAGACATGTTCCTCCCATGGAGAGGCTGATACAATGTCTGGAGCCCCATGGTGAAATATGATCTTCTGGGTTGCAAATGACTCTAAGTAATATTTGTCACTGTCACTATCTCAATAACCTCTGTAAACCCTAGAGTGCTTTGTAAACTACCAAATATGCATGGTGGTAGGCCCACAAGGAGCAATTTTAAATTGTTATCTTACAACCACACCTAGAATCGACATTAGAGAAGAGGAAACCATCATATCACTGCACCTCTGTGGTTCAGAACTTAGATGGTGGTTCCATGTCTTCAATGAAAGAATTCAATAGTCTCTGGGTATGGAAATCTCACATGTTGGATGAATTTTATTGAAGAATGCTCACTTTAAACTTGAAGAGCTGAGATGGCATTTGTAAAGTAATAATGCTCCTCGTATGCATAACACAGGCCTTAGAATGGCAGCAAACTGCTTAGAGCAGCATCAAATGAAAGCCAAGTCCTGCTTCTCTATCTGACCAGCTTCCTGTCCTTGATCAAAAATTATCTTCGCTGCCTGTCATGTTGTTAGTGGTTAAAACTTACCATTTAAATTGTAAGCTGCAAAATCTAAATGGAACTGCATGTGTGATCTTTGTCACCTCATTTTCATGAATGGAAAAGAATATTCTGACACAAAAATTACATACTTAATTCTAGCTCACCCTCTCCGCTGACCTCCATCCCATACTGCCTTGGGTGTATTTCCTCATCCGTCAGTGGGTCAAAGTAATTTCTGTTGTATTCATTTCCTGTGGAAAGTACATGAAGTAAGGGTCAGTGATTATTAGAAGCACATGAACCAAAATGTTAATTCTGAAATCGACACCAGCACAGAAGGGCCATTTTAGCTACTTTATAAGCTTAATTTTTTACAAGTCTTCCCGGCTTCCCTTTTTTTGTAATTATCATCTTGCAAAAGGTCAGAAAAGGTAATTCAAGAAACAAGTTCATGCTATCTGTCTGTTGCTAAAAAAATTAATGGGGAAATTTTCAAATGTAGACTTTAGAAGAATAATTTGAAATTTTAATCAAATTGTTTCTAGGATATACTCAAGAAATGGACACCATTGGATTATAATGATGTTTAGAGTTCACTGATGACTCTATTTACCCACTTGTATATAATTCACGAAGTATATCATGTCATTGTGTCCAGAATTCCAGTCAACTTAATAACATCGTAGTTATGAGAAGCTATAGCAAAATTTGCACAATTGCTAGCTGAGTAAAAAGAAAGGAGAAAGAGATAGGGAGGAGGGAGGGATGAAGGAATAAAAGAAAGAAGAAAGGGAGGGAGGGAGGAAGGGAGGGAAGGAGGGAGGGAGGGAAGGAAGGAAGGAAAGTATAAGGGGCCTGTTCACAGGTCTCTTTTGTTATGTCAACTTAAGTAACATGAAGGAAAGGTACAAATGATTTAGCCAGAAATTTTATCCAAGACATCAACAATCTCAACGACACAAACCCAAAATTCTCACTTCACATTTCCCACTTTCTTTTGTCCTTATGTCGATAACAAAACTGTAGCATCAAATATGACTTTGTAATAGAGAAAAAAGATCTGTTACCAATTTTCCAAATCTAGTTTCATACTTCCTGCAGACTGAAATATATAGCAGTCTGTTGCTAGTAATTTGCATTCGGTAAAATGTCGCCTACTCTGACGATACCTCAAGTTGCCTCAAACATTGCAAAAGAAATAAAGCTTCGTCAACTGAAAACAACAATAATTTTGAAAGTATTGCCCACAGGGAAGGCTTAATATTGTACATACCAAGTATACTGTGATATCCCATAATATATTTGTTTTAAGATCAAAAATAATCCCAACAGCAGCTCCAAGACTAAATGGAATTTTGATACGAACCTAGGCTTAAAATTTATATTTCTGGACCGGCACATTTTTGCTGTCAGTCTCTGTTCTATCAATGTGGTAAGAACTGAAAATCTGATTTCCCTTGAGATCTCAATAAAGAAAAAATAAATGTTTCATTTTTGTTACTTTATCTGTCAACAACTACTAGGCCGATATGAATCTTGGCAGTGTGTAATCAAAGTCTTATGTACTGCAATAACACAGTAATTCTACCCCATTCACAGTAATTGTTGTTTTTTCCCCCTTTAACACAAAGCACTGTGATACTCTAAGTATACCCTTTCATATGCTGGCAAAATAATTCACCTTTACTAAAGCAAAAATAGTGGTGTATTCCTTACTACATTGCCATGGCAGCATCAGTCGACTATTGGTGCCCATATCCTGGAAACTCCTCCGATCCAATACAAAACTCCAATCCTCTGTCTACTGAAATGACTTATTAATAAACAATGGCAAGTGAATCAAGTCCTTGGAGAATAAACAAAGTTAAGTCATTTTTAACCACAGGTCTGGAGAAGCTGATCTGGCTTGTAGGTTCTCAGACCATTTTCATCCCTGTTGTCAGTTGAGAAATGAGGGTCTTGCCCAGCTGAGTGAGAGGAGGCCTGCACACCGGGAGCCTTCCAGACGCTACCTCCCCTCAGGGCTTGAGGCTTCCCCACTCAGCTGGAAGATGGGCCCCTTCAAGGTCTCCATACGGTTTCAAAATCTATGCAAAGTGTGCCTTCTACATTCAGTGTGGGTTGAGACACACATGTAAGTTATAAACGCCACTCCTGGAGTGATTTATTTTCTACTTTGCATTCTGGGATATGGCAAATAGCATTTTACAAGTAAAGAATTATAAGGGATCTTGAGCAAAGAGGCAATCCACTGATTCTCTTTAAAAATCCTCAAATTCTATAACATTATGTATTTAGAGGATTCATATATTTTTACAATGTATTTGTATTTTATACTACATTTTACAGTTCCTTGTGTATCGTTTTACATATGCATTATTATACTTGCTGTCGTCTGTCTCTGACTCCAAAATACAAGCTCCATGAGGGTAAAAACATAATCTCTGTGCCTAGAATTGTGCCTGGCACACAGAGGTACTCATACTATTATCTGGATTCATTCGTTAGATAAACCTTTTTTGGAAACTTTTTGTAATACCCAAATCCTTCCATGGTCTAGATGTTGTTTCTTGATTAAAATGAGCCAAAACTTATCACCTTTTTATCACACTTTATTCCTCTTGTCCTTTCTGTTCCCCATCCCCTCTCTCTTTTCCTTCAAGACCCCCTTCCCTTTGTTGTTTCATTGAGTCCTTCTAGGAACCAAACACTATGTCTGGATTTTAAGACCAAACAGAAAACAGTGGCTCTGCCTTCAGAGCACAGTGCACTGACAGGACAGGGAAGCTAATGTTCAATCCAGTGTGATTTAATATCGTGTAAGGGACAGAGGTCTGTTTGAGTGTGTGGTAGGAGCATCTAGCCTATACTGGGGATTTCCTGGAGAAATATATCAACTGAAGTAAGTTTAAAATGTGATTAGGAATTAGCCATATCAGAAATAAAGGGGCAAGGAATTTTTAATGGAAGGAGAGGCACAGGCAAAGGAAAAAAGACACAAAAGCATAAAGACATGGGAAGCATGTTTTGTTAGTGGATGCTCCCCAATTATTCTATGCCTCCCAAAGTTACAATATAATAAAGTAAATAATGGAATCCAAACTTCCTCAGTGGTCCCAGAGTTGAGTTTTTAACTGATGTTTTTGCTCAAATTATTATTAAGTCGTACAGGGTCACTTTATGCGGATATGATGTTTCAGATCCATTCAATTATTTAAGGTGTATTTACTGAGTGCTTATTATGTGAATATATCAGCAAAACAAACATTCAAAAATCCCTCCCCTCACAGAGCTTACATTCTGTGAGTGGAAGAATAAAAGCAAACAAATATGTATATTTTACAGTTTATGAGATGGTACTACATGACGTGGGGGAAAAAAGGAGCCAGATAAAGATGATTTGGCATCCCAGGGAGGGGTGGGACTGCATCTCTTGCATATACCTTTGTTTCAAACTAGGAATGACATGCAGGATTAAATCACGATGTTCTCAGCACTACTGAGATAGTGAAGTGGTAATGTAATATTTATAATTTATTATTTATAACATTACTATTTTGCCAATTTCTTGCTGTAACATAAATCAGCTTATGAATCAAATAAGAACCTACTATTATTAAATATTAAAATAATTCTTCCCTTCTATTGTTGTATCTTGCCTTGATGGGCCAATAACCTGAATATAGTAGGCAGAGTTTAAGATGGGAAAGCACGTGGAACCTATGAGCAGTTTGGAAACTACAGACTTCATCTTAACAATAGTTCCTTTGCTTGTGTTTCGTTGGATAGGTCAAGATTTAATAAAGTGAGATGGTTTTAGGAGAGGGTATATATTACCAGAAGGTAGGTTACTAATAGGATAAATTCCTAAAAGTGCCCTAATCATTCAGAATATGCTTTTGGATATATCTAAAATCATCTCACAGGAAAATTAACAGACCCACTGAGAAATTCAAAGTAGGGCATTTAGCAACATACATACAACAGGTTTTAATATGGCCGACAATTAACTGCCTGTTACATTCAGATGAATAATCTGACAATTGCATATATACATATATCTATGGTTCTACATTGAAGCAATTGGGCATGATACATAAATTAATAAATCAGTAAATTGGTCTTTATACTCTCAATACTCTACTTTTGTTTCTAACTTCCTAGAATTAGCTGTTCAATGTTTAGAATCAGCCTCAGTTAGTGCATTTCTTGGGCTATTTTTACTGACTGGGGGAGGAAGGCACATGTACTTGCCTCTGCCCTTCCACAGATATCAGGTTTTCCTACCCTTTAACTCAGAGCAGCATGGAATGTAATCAGGGCTTTTACTTAAATTACACCGTACGTGAACTTTGGTCAGGAAATCCTCCAGTGTGCACCCATGCAGTTCCTTGGGGGCTATAATAGTGAGAATGAAATTGCCCACCAGAGGAAGGTTAGTGTGAATCATGGGAAGCATCTTTACTCAACGAGGCAACCACTTCCTTTCAAATCAGCCCCATTAGCTCCAGAGAGAGAAGCTCTGAATGCCTTTTTGGATTGGTTTATTGGTTCCATTCTTGTCCTCTTCCTGTGACTCCACCTGCTTCAACTCAGCTTTTTATCACCAATCATCATGTTTTTTATAATATTCTGTAAGTTAAATAAACACAAGGCCTGCATGTAAACTAAATAACTAAACAGGTTACATTCTACGATTACAGCCGTGCACGAAAATTTTACAAACTAGGATATTCTCCTGAACATTATTCCTTTTAAAGGCATGAAGCCTAGAGATCTATAATTAAATTTGATTCCCATGAACTTTATAAATAAATTTGGGAAAACTTTCTGCTTTCCCCACTTTGAAAATCTAATACCAAGGTCTCAGGTTTAAATGTTCAGGCACTTTATATATGTGTATGAAACAGAAATGTGGAAATCAAGAGGTTGTAATAAACAGCAAGTTAGTGGGAATTATGTCAAACTCAAACATGCTCTATCTTACTAAATCCACTCAAATACTATTTTTATAAGATTGATTTACAAACATTTTTTAAATTAATGGCAACAAAAGATACAAGGCTACTTTTTAATATGACAATTACCTTAAACCAAAATTTATTATACTAAGTATCAAAACAAAACTACAACAAAACCCAAACAAACCAAAAAAAAAAAAAAACCTAATGATGGAAACTCTAACTATGACTTAGATGTCCACTATCAATATTATTACCCAATATTGTCTTAGAAATCTTAGTCAAAGCAATTAGAACAGAAATAAGGGGGAACATGAGCTAAAAGTATTGAAAATAATTATATTTTGTGTAAATATTATTTGAAGGCAATGTTTCCATACCATGAATGCATGAGAGATTTGACTGAAAAGCCTTTAGAACAAAGACAATAATTTGCAAAGTATTTGAATAATACCCTGAAAACAACCAGATAATCTTTAAGAATCATTAATTTTTGTAAATACCTACAATAGCCACTTAGGAGATATAGTGATTAAATAGAAAACCAACACCCATCATAAAGCTCCAGATAACTCTCAAAATTAATTTATTTCTATTAGATTTTCATAGAAATCCCTAGGTAGTCATCAAGAGTATTCACCTTACCCAGAAACTCAAACGGAAAGGCATGAGGTTTTAACCACAGAGTTAAAAAGAGCAAATGGATACCAGTTCCGTTTTCTTCTTTATAGAAAGGCTAACCTGTGAAAATGGCTCCACTGCTCACACTATATTCAAAAACTGGTGCTCTGTTGGACAAATTAGCTTTCTCCACTGCTTATTCTTACTTCTTTTCCAAATCTTGTGGGTATTTGAGATATCAGTGATTTGAAAACCTAAATAGGGTAATAGTCGAAGTTTGCTAACAAGTACTAATTAATTGAGCCATATTCTTTCTTCCCCTAAGGCCCTCCCTCATGGTAAATTACCAGGCATTTTAACTTTCAAACCACTGGAGTGCTGTGGAGTGCATAATTGCTGCAGGGCTCATCTGACGCACCCCAAGGCATTAATGCATCATGTGTTCCTCCGGACCTCAAATCCTTGGAGTTAAAGCGGGTCCCTAAGCACCTAACTTCTAAACAGGAAGATCTTTCCATTACTTAAGTAATAATGATAATTCAAAGGTTAAGTATAAATATATTGTTTTTTATGCATATTTAAAAGTCCTACAAAAGCAATACCAAAGTAGGTGTGTTTTTTTCTTTCTAGTTGAAGCCAGGCACCATTGTCCTACTTGTCCACAAATTTATGTATACAGTTTAGAATACTGCCTTTCAATTAGGAAGGACCTGATATTAGACATCAGTCACCCCCTAATATTTCTGATTGTGCCCTCATTCATTTAATAACTATGTCTTCCCCCCTGCATCTATGATTACTTATACTCATGTATTGTACTTAAGGGTTCATTCAGGTAGTAATATTTTCAGCACACTGTAGCACACTTCAGTATGAAAGCAATCAATATATTGGATTATTAGATTTAGTTTAAACAATATTGATTAATAATACTTTCTCTTTAAAAATCTGGTAACTTATAGACAACTAAACTCTATCTCATAAAGCAAAGGGTTCAGGTCTTCCCATGGGTCTTTTTTTATAAGGTTTTTGGTCAATCAATCTGATGAGGAAAATCTTATTTTCTATTAAATCTCTTTAATAGAAAACAAAAAATATTTGAAAGAAACTCTAAATGGAATTTTTTGGAGATTAAGGACTAATGAACATATGCTAAAAACATGTATAAGGTCATGAAAAGCTTATTTAAGATCATAAGAAACTTTTCTAGTAAAATTGTTCTTAAAATGGAAATGCAACTATTGAACTCCAGTCAACGTGGTGGCCTTGTAAACTTTGAAATTATGCAGAATTTCATTGATATAGTGCAACTTATTCTGGAAGCAAAAAAAAAAAATCTTTTAGAAAATTTCACCCACCTAGAAGGGTGGGATAGGCAGGGTGGGAGGGAGACGCAAGAGGGAGGGGATATGGGGATATAAGTATATGTATAGCTGATTCACTTTGTTATACAGCAGAAACTAACACAACAATGTAAAGCAATTACACTCCAATAAAGATGTGGAAAAAAATGAAAATTTCACCAAATATTTAGGAGGTATAGGTAAACAATTTAGTAACCTGTCCAACTGCTAAGAGACTGATTGCATCACTAATGTATCAGAAAACAAGTCTTTCTCTCAGTTCTTTTACTGTGTAGCTGTTTATATTAGGAGACTCATTGGACTTCTGTAATATCAGCTATATGATCTCTACTTCTAGCATTTCTATGATTCTAAGATTCTTAACCACACTTTTTACCACTATACAGATTCCTGTGCTCACATTTTTATTTTGAAGGTACATAAATTTTACTGGCACATAAACAAATCCAGTGGTTTCAATGTATGAATCTATCATCAATGAACTGGAATCATAAAGTAGTATCTCTGAATATTAAAATAATTCTTATAAAAATTCTTTCCCCAACCAACGACTTATGACAGATTTTATAAAATATTATTTTACAAAGAGTCATACATTGGGGGTTTCACAAAAATTTGAAGAGAAGATAGAAAAATGACTGCGCTCGGGACTTCCCTGGTGGTCCAGTGGGTAAGACTCCGTGCTCCCAATGCAGGGGGCCCGGGTTCAATCCCTGGTTGGGGAACTGGATCCCGCATGCATGCCTCAACTAAGAAGCCCACATGCTGCAAGGAAGATCCCACGTGCCGCAACTAACACCCAGGGCAGCCAAAATAAATAAATAAATAAATATTTTAAAAAAAAGAAAAAGAAAAATGACTGCGCTCAACAGCTGGTAAACTGTTACCCATGGTTTCAATTTTAGCATTAACAGAAACAGGAAAAGACAACATCAATAGACATTCTGCTGATTTCCTGGGCAAATCTGTGTGATTACCTGGAGGTGGGCAGTTCCTTCTGAGAAGAAAACTAATTAAACTTTTCTTATGCTGTTGAAATTCCCAAAACTCAAATATTTGATTAAAATGCTCCTTTCCCAATGGGACAAATATTATTCTAGAACTCTGGTACTCCATTTGGGGGAAAAAAAAGGAGGGGGTGGGGTACGACAGTAAACTTAAATTGATTTGTATAAACTGACCAAATATTTCACCCATCTTGTATCTACATAAAATATTTCTGTAGGAAGGACGCTTTCCTGAGTGTATATTTTTAGGCTTCCAAGTCAATGAAAGAGGTTCAAATCACTTAGGAGCCAAACGGTATCTTAAAACACAAATCCAGGTCAGTTCATAAACCTAAAGCAAATGATTTTCCTATGTATTTCTTTTTCTTAATAATACTTGAAATGTCCCAAATCAAAAAATATTTTTAAATGTACTATATATTTCATATAACACCCTTTTTCCATCTTAAGGGGCAAATGAGAACAATATAAACAGTTTTATACAATATCACTACTGAAATAATCTAGGCTATGTGCACTAGGGGGAAAAACAATTCTCTGACAATTTGAATTATGCACTTAACATGTACCCTTACATGTCATTTTTATTATAAATGTTTGTGCCTGTGTATTTCTAATGGCCACACCAATCTGAAGACATTTAGGGTCACGATTACAACCCTAATTTAGGATTTCTCTAGCTCAGGCACAACTATTATGATCTGCTACCCTTAATTCAAACCACCCCTCATTTCTTTGGAGAGAATCTAAGTCCTTTGATCACAGATGCTGAAACTCATTCCTCTCAGCTTCTTTTGGAACATCTGCCATTTTCTTTCTCTAAGGCTGAGGCTTCCGCTTTGCTGCCTGCTGTCAAGGTTTCTACACTGATGGTCTTCAGACCACATCCATCATGAAATCAGTGGCGGCACCTCCACCCCACAGAGCAGCAGGGAAAGCACTTCCTGTGAATCCCACGGCTGCTGCTGGGGCCACCTCAGGTGACCACTGTCACTTCCAATACTGATTCCTGCTGGTACCCATTATAGGTTATCCCAAGTTCTATCCAAAATCTTCTCAGGTTCTGATCAAACCTTGAACTCACGCCTCTGTCCATCCCACGTTCCATTGGCCATGCCAACTGGAGGGATGCACGTCATCTCTACCCACATGGCTTCCCTCCATGTCACACAGGTTAGCAGGTAGAGCTCCTAGGTCCCCAGCGACTGACAGAGATCCCAGTTTTCATTCCAAACCCCTCTCCCCAAGACCCAGGAATAAAGGCCTGAGGATTACACCATGGGACAATATGATTGGCAAACACTAGACTGTACTCAAAACTAGTTTTCTTCTCTGGCCCTGAGTCTTCGAATGAGATCAAGATCATGTGTCTGTCTCTTTCCTTAGAATTAGTCCTTTGCCAGGAACATTCTTAGTCTTTTTTCAAAATGGAAATGCAACAAATGAACCAGTCAGACTGCAGGTAAAGAGAGCTTAGCAAAGTTTAAATTGAATATGGAATTTCACTGCATCAGTGTAACTTATTCTGATGGCCAGGAAGTATTTTTGTAAATGTCACCCAATATTTAAAGGGAACTAGGTTTTAAAAAAAAAAAAAAAATTTCTGTGCAGCTGCTAAAATACTGACCACATCACTGAAGCATCAGGAAACCTAAATTTTTATAGGCTTTTTTCACTAAAAAGTTATGTTCATTTTAGGCCACTTTAAACAACAAATCCTCAGACATGCTCAGTCCTAGGCTGAACACAGTTTAATCAACTAAACTGAGATCACAGTTATGTTCATATGGTACACGTACACACACACACACACACACACACACATTTTTTCCTGATTTACCCATACTTCTAGAGTCATTCAATCTGAGAAATGTTATTTATGAAATTGATGTAAAAATCTTGAATGAGAAAACATTGCTTTTTTGAGAGTGCCTGTTTAATCTGGATTAATCAACTAAAATCTCAAGAGTTGCCCTCAGTGTGACTTTGCTGGTGTAACATGCTTCATGACACAGAGAACGACCATGTCTGTTGTGTTCACTTTTGCATCTCCTGTATCTAACACAGTGCTTGGGAAATAGATGTTTGAGCAATATGTTTTCAGTAAATGAGGAAGAGGAAATGGAGACATACATAAAGTATTTTGGGATTTTATACATATATATAACTCCTAAGCAAAATATTGTATAAATTTTATATCCAACTAATCACACATATACCACTTCCATTTTTTAATTGTACTGATGTTATGAACAATAGGATATGATCAGGAAATAGTCCAAGACTGAGGAACTGTATGGAACATTTATCAGATGTGTGTCTGGTTGATTTGTTTTGCTGTCGTGCATCCATTTCCCCTCCCTAATAGCATCACAATTTCCTAGTTCCCAGTGTGTATAGTCTTGATGGTTCAGTAACTCCAGATTCCTGTCTCCAATGACAGAAGCCAGGAAGAGCTGACAGAACCTACTTCCCCTACCTGTGACAAAGCCAAGGAGCTGGCAAGTGGCCTAAGCGTGGTCAATCAAACGCTCTCCCCTAGGATTTTGGGTGAGGGAAGCAAGGATGGAAAGAACACTTGAAATAACCTCTGAAAATTAGAGATTAAAAGGAAAAAACTTCCCAAGTGCAATTAAATCACTCACCATCATTTGAACTGTTTTACTATGCACTTCCATAATCATTTATTTCTTCTTATCTAAAGCCTTTCCATGGCTCCTTCTCACATCTGTCCCATGTTTCATTTTACTGTCATTTAGAATTCAGTCATTCACTACTTTCAGTGCCACTATGTTATATATTCAGATTATTAAATACACCCTTTCGACCTACCCAGCCCTCAAGCCCTTGTTATGTTTAGAACCTAAGTCAATTCCTCTGTCTTTTGAAATTCTAATTAGTTGTCGGTTCTCTGTTGCTCTCCCTTTTCAAGTGCTATAATTCTGAATTTCCCTTCCTCATCAGGCTAATCATCATCAGGCCAGGCCATGGCTGGCAGTGAGCGAAGTGGATGAGCTGGGATCAGAGAAGCAGTCTGAGTTCCGGGCAAGATGGAGCAGAGGACGTGTGGCCAAAAATCATCACAGGTAAGTTATTCCTCCTGAAATTTACAAAACAGGGGATTGAATGCTTTTGCTAAGCGTCTACCTACAAATTAAAGGCAATAGGAATGGAAAGAAGGTCTTGAGCAGAGCCTAGGTGACTTTCTTTAGAAGGGAAGAGCAGAGGCAGAGCGTGTGGAAGAGACCTGGCGGGGAAGCAGGAAGGACTGAGACTTTCATTGTGTTTTTTCTCATTCACACCTGGTAAAAATGACTGATACCAACGTACAGTGTCAGCTCTGTAGCACACTGCCATTTCTCTGGGGAACCTTTAGACAAATAAGCTTCTAAGAATGCTTTAACACTGGAGTGTTCGGGAGGGATTTGAGGGTACCCTCCAAGTGATCTTAAAATCAGACCCCTCAGTAGTTCCTTATTTTGCTTGTTCCTAAAGATCAGTGTGTATTCATTTCAATCACATTTTTCCTCTACTAAGGGGCTCAATCCATCACAAATTTGAAGTCTTTTTATTCCAAAGTTTGTTGTTAGAAAATCCCTCTCCTAGACATTTCCTTCATAATTTAAATCGCTATCTATCCAACAATTTTACATTTCTATGAAATAATTTGGGTAAGTAAAGTAGCATTGGTATTCTGCCATTACTTACCATTACTTTTTTTTTTAAAGCATCTACAAGGTAGGAGTGTATTGGATACTTACTTATAGGATGAAAAAGGTGGAAATGTGTTTGATATTTACTTATAGGATGAGAATTTGTGCTCATTGTAATAATATTGTGGGGAAAAATGTAGTTACTCTATGTTACTTAAGTCATCACATTGGCAGATGATATAAATGTTCTTTTTTATTGTATTAGCAAGAAACATTGTGTTCTACAATACCTAACAGTTTCTAAATTCAGGGATTTCAAATATTATTCCTTGTTCACAGACCATAAAATTGCACATCTCATTTGCAGTTGAATTTTTTTTTGAGGCTCTCCCAAAGGCAGGTGAGCAGGGTGGGTTTAGGTAGAGATTCAT